>NW_015650091.1:372003-388460 GCF_001515625.1 Sinocyclocheilus rhinocerous | reverse complement strand
TTTTTTTTTTTATCTCAAAATGAAAATCTGTTTATCATACTGCACATTACAATGCCTAAATTCACTTGTAGCATTTAAAACACTTCATTTTGATTTTGTTTTATTTTAATTATTTGTTTAATTCTTATTTTTCTTATTCTTAGTTTTTTTTTATTATATATTTTAATGTATATGCTTTTAATTAAATTAATATATAGAAATGATCACCTATCAGTATCAGGCAGAATTTAACATAGATACTTTCTTACTCAAAAGTGCCATAACTGCGGGGACAAAATTAAATTTTGACTTTTGTAGATCCTCTGCACCTTCACAAAGACCTCTGAAACCAGTAATGAGAAAAGTAAGAGGACACACAGTTGCAAACTCTCAAAGAGGGACCTTTTATCTCCCAATTTCCTTTACAAGGACTCTTGCCTGCATGCTGGCCTTGACCTTGCTCTGGTAATGCAGGGAGAGAAGGACGCAAACGAGAGATGCATTTCTTTTACATTCTTTTCTGCCTGACGTTTTTCCCAAGCTCTGGCTCTATCTGTGTTAAACTAGACTTGCACTGCCGGTGACTACTGTCCCTCTCTCCCCCCCTCCCCAAAAGAGAGGTTTGCAGGTTAGAAAACAAAATTGGTCTCCATATATATAGTCAAAGGGCTTTAGTTAACACCACTATGCAAGATAATTCAGGCAGGGTATGGACTTTATAATTTCCCAACATTTTCATTAATTTGCTCCTCATGTTTGCTGCCTGCAGTAATCAGGGGAATGAAATAGGGCTCAGAATGATGATAAATCACTCGGTGGCCATGTTTTCTGCGGTGCTGCTTCATTACTGAACAGTGATGAGAGTGAAAATAGTCTTCGCATTGCTTTGTGAGTCAGGGGAGGCACAATTTTGTGTCTGTGTGTGTGTGTGTGTGGGAGATGTGTCATTTTCTACCCTCTTACCAGCTGTCATTTTGTTTTTCTTTTTTTCTGTCTGTGTGTTTTGAGCAAACACTCATGTCTACTTAAAATTTCTGAGTTGTTCTCTCTGTCTGTGAGCATTGAAAATATTTTGTGTGGGTGAACGTGTTAGCATGTGGAGGTCTTCTTATTTTCTCTCTTTTGTTCCACCTTTTTTTTTCTGTTATATTTGTTTGCTCCAGGCTGACCTCACTCATTTCATTTTGGATTTGTTTGTTTTGGTTTGAGCCTTCCCGTGTGTTTTTGTGTCTGGTTGTGTATCAGTCTTGAGGTTAGCAGGGTTTAAAGGCCTGACTGTGAATCCAAACAGGGCAAAATCAATCTTGCTATGGTGCCTTTCTTTGTCTATTTTCTTCCTCTGAATGACTCGCTGGTCATTCAGCTGTTTTCTTGGTGCCAGTATCAATATGCTGATAATGTGATCTTATAAGTCAAAATGTATAAGTCTGAATACCATTCTAAAAGGGGAGTTCTGTCTATTGTATTTTTATCTTATATATATTTTTACTTACCCTTTTCAGAATTTGACTTTTGTCAGATCGGTCAATGTGCCCGAGTGTCATTTGAACAGGTAGTCCCACAGAACCACAGTGTGATGACGCATGACAGGTCATACACATTCCGCTCTTTAAATAATCGCATCAGCCTCTCTCGAAAAAGTCTCAGCATCCATCCGGTGAATTAGCTTTCTGCTCTGGCTTGACGTCAACATTCCCTCAGCATCCTCATTGCGTGCGTCCTTTAATAAATTCAGGAAACTGCCGTCTGCCAACAGTCATGCTCGCTTTCAATTAAGGACGTTTCAGAGGCATCGTGCCGTGAATCAGAACACCCGCCAACTCCATTGGGTCCCAAGACACTCACGTCGATGTACTGTATGTGAATGCTTGTCCGTGCCGCAAGGCCACGCCATTCTCCGCCGAGGTGATGCAGCCATCCGGGATTTAATTGGCTTTTTAGGCTATTTCATATTAAGGGGAAGAGATGGAATTAACTAGAGACAAATTAATGTAATAAAGCTCTCAGAGCTACACTTCCCCATTCAGCCCACCGAGATTCAACTTGACCACGGCCCCCGCCCTTAAGAGCCGTCTGTGGTGAGAGCGGCTAAAGCGATTGACATTGATAGGTGGATGGAGCTGTGGAATCGAGTGTAATTTCGTTAAACGGGCAGACATGGATCCGAGGAGAAGGGCTCTAACAATGTTATTACGCTACATATATTAGAGTTATGAATGCAGGGGTGAACTCGGCTGGGTGATGGAGCATGCAGTTCATCCTGCAGCCCGAGTGGAAGGAGGCGGGTGGAGAAGTGCATGCTGGGCTGTAGGGTAAACCATGTGGAACTGTTCAATCAGGAATCAGAGTAAAAGAGCGGGAGTAATGTGGAGAGAGAACATGGAGAATAAAGGAGATGTTTAAAGAACTCTGACTTATGGGCTTGCCGTTTGCCTTTAAACAAGAATCAAATCATGTGGGTTTATTGCTGCTGTTCATAATCCTCATTGTTGTCTGTTGTTGTAATGATAATGCACACATAAACTGAGTTGACATGTAATTTGACTTAATTACAGTCACTTAAATGCTTTTACTCGCCCACGTGAGCTTTTTTATTGTCAAACTAAAATCATTTGTCTACATCAGTGATTGAACTTGGAATCAGCTTTGTTAAACCTATACAATAGACATTTTGATTTAAAAGAGCCCCTTTTTTATTTCTTATTAGGTTAAAAATGTTATATATACAGTGGGTACGGAAAGTATTAACTTAAATGATTTTAGCAAATGGCTGCAATATAACAAAGAGTGAAAAATTTAAGGGGGTCTGAATACTTTCCGTACCCACTGTATATATATAATTTATTTTATTTTATTTTTTGATGAAACAACAATATATGTAAGAGTTTTTTTTTTTTTATTGTTATTGGATTGCGTTTTGTTATGTCTACTTTTGTTTTAACAAAACAAGATAAAAACAAATAACACAGAAATTAATAATACTAATAATTCCAAACTCTAACATATGCTATGTTTAACAAAACAAACGTTAGAGTTTGGAAGTATTTTTGTTTTCTTCTGTATTATTTGTTTTGTTTTGTTAGTTTTATTGAAGCAAAAAACTAAATAATACACAGTATGTAAGAGTTTGAAATTCAGTAGTTTGTGTGGATGACAAACCTATGTCCATCCCATCAAATCTTTCAGCCAGTCAAACCATTATCAAAGTAAATGCATTTGTAAAATAAAAGTTCTGTATTTCTCAAACTGCTTCAGTTTGAATGAAAGCTCTTGGTGAGTCTGCTATTTGTTACCCACAGTATTGATTGTTTTAGGATAGAAGTGAGTAATTGTACTGATGACAATTTCAATTATATTAAAGAGGCTGCTAAGTGAAATTAGCATAATATGAGTTAAAATAAACATATATCTTGTTCGGTGATGATGAGCCTTACTGATAGTGCTGAAAGGTTGGGAAACACTTGTTTACATTACAGAGTCCTTTCAGATTTCTTTTAATTGATCTTGTATATTTAGTGCACATTTACCATAACTCAGTATCTGTGGCTACAAGACCACACTTAATGAATCTATTGTGCATGACGACTGCCATTGTTGGGTCCTTTCTCATTCCCCCACACATGGCTGCCTCACACGTGAGAATCCTTCACCAGTCTTTGTTTATGTTCCTTAGGTCTTTATCCATTCTGCAGCACAAAATGAGTAGTTTTAATCCCTTTTCTGTTTGGAGCTCCATAAATATTTTTTGTCAACATGCAAACATTTATAAATGTCATATCGCCCCAATGTTTCAGCGTGGTTGCTTGCACACCCCTTCGACGGGTGAAAATGAATGTCCATCGCACCCCAGTTTATTGTCCCCCCTTGTTTACTACATGAAAACATGAAATATAAATGCAGGTGTGAAGACCAAGGCATTAGGGTCATGTATGATGCATGAGATTATCCACCCTGATTCTGCGTTTTTCACTGTCTTTTATATTTCACACAGTACAGAGAGAGGTGGAATGACTGTGTGTGTTTGTGTCTCTGAGACAGAATCAGTATGTTTAACAAAGTCACATACTTAGTGATTCGGTAAACAAAGAATTTTATTTGCTATATAGGGCATTTACAATGACAATGTCTCATACTAAATCCTGTGTGAGTTTGAATGACCTTATACATTGTCGACTTAGGGGAGCAATTTTTGGCATTTTGTCAAAATAATTTTATTTTTCACTAATTACTTGGACAGAAGTCTTTTATGAGCATCTGATTAAAAAGAAAATTACTTAAATGACTTAATGCATGCTATATGTAAAGCCCACTTTGTAGTCAGAGTTAAAAAAAAAATTATGTTGATATACATTTCTTCTTGGAAACTGAAGTCTGTCTGGAATTTGAATGATGGCTAATGGTTAACATGACCTCCATTAAACACCCACAATCCCAACAAATGTCCATTCTTCATTTAAAATTAATGCAAATAACACAAATAACTTGAAAGCATTTGAAGATGAAGTGTGCAATTTCAGAAATTACACAATTGCAGAAAAGAATAATAATAAATTCTCTGCTTCATCGTCATCTCAGAATATTTTATTTATTTATTTTTTTGTATAAATCTTAAAGGGATAGTTCTCCCAAAAATGAAAATTACCCCATGATACCTCCTACGTCCTACGTCTTCTGCTGGATGCCACTCTCTCGTGAACGCGCGTACAACAGTTAGCGGAAGATAGAGATTAAGGTTTATAAAGTTGTAAATATGGATATTTTTTTTACCCAAACGCATCGTTTCACTTCAGAAGCCCTTTATTAACCCCCCGAAGCCGTGTGGACTTCTTTTATAATGGATGGGTGCAATTTTTTGGACTTCAAATTTTGGGCTACCATCCACTCCCATTATAAAGCATGGATTAGCCTGGACATTATTTAATATAACTCCAATTGTATTCGTCTGAAAGAAGAATGTCATATACTCCTGGGATGGCTTGAGGGTGAGTAAACCATGGGGCAATTTTCATTTTTGGGTGAACTATCCCTTTAAGGTAATTGGCATTGTTTATTATTTTTGCTTTTTATTATTATATTGTGTTTATTGATTCTGCTATATATGTGTGTGTGTGTATATATATATATATATTAGGGATGCACTGATACTGAGCTCCTGTACTCGTACTCGTTAAAATGCCCCGATACCAAACGCCGATACCACACAGCATGTGCTAACCCTTAAGCATACACGACTTTCTGGCAAAAGTGAAACTAACAGCCTGTGTGAAATGCGCCAAGCTGTACTGTACTTGTCCCTCTCATTCTGCACCAGTACTAATACGTGTGCGCGTTGCGCATGTTTTGCTTGCTTCATGAGTGTTTCTGTATTATATAAGTGGCTTTGGAAAATAAATCGCTGCATTACGTTTCAGATGAAAAAAAACCCAACTTCTATTTATGAAAATTTATGTAAAGCGAGGATAGCAAAATAAACTAAACTGTGATATGTTATACCCAAAAATTCTTCATATAGTGGACTACCAGTAAAATTTATACAAATTTGGGACCAAAAATTATTCAGACTGAGTCTGGGAAAAAAATTAAGTTCAGGTTTGCATGAACCTGGTTGACAGAATGCCCAGGAGATTATATGCTGTCATTAAGGCTAAGGGTCACCCAACAAATTATTGATAGTTGTGTAAATATTGTCAGATGTATGGATAATTTTTGGTTTATTGTAATCTATTGCAGTACTGGAAAAAGTATCGGTGGTATCGGTGCATCCCTAATATATATTCATATATTTATTTATTTATTCATATTCATTGTCAGTAAAATGTCCTTTTGTATTTTAGGGTGAACGATCCCTTTAACTAAACATCAGCAAGGCCAGATCAGATCAGTCACCTCTCCACTTACTGACTAGAAATCAAGCCGATAGAGGACATAGACGTGTGGTCAGATTATGGTCAGGATGGCTGTAAATCTGATTAGTGTTGTTTCTAACCTGCAGTGGTGCCACAAATGGCATTAATTGTTCTTATCGGACTAATAAGACCCTCCTTTCCTCCGCAACCCACAGATCAGAGTGACTGCTCATCAATTTATCGGATACGAACTGTTGCTATTAGTCTGTCTGGATTCTACGGCCCTATCCTGTAAACACGAGGGTAACAGGGGCCACTGAGTCCAATTTATAGAAGCTCGACAGGCTGTTTACACAAGCCAGACAGAAAAATGGTTCTGATAGTAGATCTTTTGATCAGAAGAGCTGATCTCCTGTGTGGTGGTATATAGTTGAATGCATTTTAACCTTGACAAATTCGAAACTGATGCTTTGCTGATGGTTAATATTAAAACAATATAGGGAGAGGAGGTCACTAGAGCTTTTGGTGTGGAACCAGAGTCCATTTGTCATCAGAGTTTGGTTGGTGTGAAGCTGTAATCAAATTCTGGTATGGACTAAACAATCACAACACACTCTAAAATTAGACCTAAGTTTAAGATTTATGTATTTGAATTGCATACAAATATGCATAGCAATAAGTTTATTAGTTTATTAAAGCCATGCCATCCAAAATTAGTGGATTTTTATATGTTATTCAAATACATATATCTTAAAAATTTAGGCTTTAATATTTTTTTTTGAATGCGAGTTTAAAAACAGTTGTGTGAACGAGGTTGTTTGGAAAGAGATTGAATCATTGATTGCGTCAAACCGATTTCTGATTTCTCATAGCAGTTGTGCATTTTGCACCCCAAGACATTGGCTTCTCTCCTTTTCCTCTGCTGCTGCTCTCCTCCTACGCCATCAGATAGGTGAGGTTTTGACCTTAATTCTTCACAGTCTGTCAGCCGCTCCCGGGCTGGCACAGCGGGACATCAATAATGTCTGGCCCAGCATTGCCCACTGTTGGCACGGCGGACCTGTGGCTGCACTGCACCCTGCCAAGCCCCGGGAGAGTTTATTAATGAGACTAGCTTGAGTGGGCATAGGTGAGAAAGTGTGTGTATGTGTGTGTCTATGTGGGTGTGAGAGAGAAGGCAGCCTTTTTTCAGTCTTGCTGCAGGGGTTTCAAACTGTAGTACTAGGGGTCTGTCTCCAAGATACCCATTTATTAGAGGAACTGTTTCGCCAGCCATCTCTGAAACACGGGTAAGAGTCAGGAAATGCCCTCCGGGTCAGTTCTCCAGGGAACAACATTCACTGGATGCAGACACCTTACCTAACTGTGTCTCACTGCTCTGCGGTTATTATACTTAACTAAAACTGAAACTAAAACCATAAAAAGTTGCAGAAATGTTAACTGAAAAAAAATAAACACATTTTTGTAAATTTATTTGTAAACTTTTCCTGCCTGTCAGGTTTTTTTTTAAATTATTATTAAAAAGCTATATTTTTTTTTGTAGAACAAATTCAATCTAGCATGTTTGCATTAAAAAAAAGAAAAATTTAGGCTTTAATATTTTTTTTTGAATGCGAGTTTAAAAACAGTTGTGTGAACGAGGTTGTTTGGAAAGAGATTGAATCATTGATTGCGTCAAACCGATTTCTGATTTCTCATAGCAGTTGTGCATTTTGCACCCCAAGACATTGGCTTCTCTCCTTTTCCTCTGCTGCTGCTCTCCTCCTACGCCATCAGATAGGTGAGGTTTTGACCTTAATTCTTCACAGTCTGTCAGCCGCTCCCGGGCTGGCACAGCGGGACATCAATAATGTCTGGCCCAGCATTGCCCACTGTTGGCACGGCGGACCTGTGGCTGCACTGCACCCTGCCAAGCCCCGGGAGAGTTTATTAATGAGACTAGCTTGAGTGGGCATAGGTGAGAAAGTGTGTGTATGTGTGTGTCTATGTGGGTGTGAGAGAGAAGGCAGCCTTTTTTCAGTCTTGCTGCAGGGGTTTCAAACTGTAGTACTAGGGGTCTGTCTCCAAGATACCCATTTATTAGAGGAACTGTTTCGCCAGCCATCTCTGAAACACGGGTAAGAGTCAGGAAATGCCCTCCGGGTCAGTTCTCCAGGGAACAACATTCACTGGATGCAGACACCTTACCTAACTGTGTCTCACTGCTCTGCGGTTATTATACTTAACTAAAACTGAAACTAAAACCATAAAAAGTTGCAGAAATGTTAACTGAAAAAAAATAAACACATTTTTGTAAATTTCTTTGTAAACTTTTCCTGCCTGTCAGGTTTTTTTTTTATTATTATTAAAAAGCTATATATTTTTTTGTAGAACAAATTCAATCTAGCATGTTTGCATTAAAAAAAAGAGAGAATGTAGAGGCAGTCTGATTGCATTTGCTCTACATAACCTGTGCCTAGTTTATCAAATAGTACAATGTTTTACCCTTTAACTGCTCAATACAATGGATCTTTCTCTAGGTATTTGTAAGTGTGCCTTAAAATGCTATCTAAGTAGAGAGTTCGTTACATTTCCATCGTTACAAACCATAACACTTCTGTCTTTATTTCCCAGCAGGCTGACATCACTGTCTTCTAAGGGGAGAGGAGTGTGTGTGTGTGTGTGTGTGTGTTGCCTTAGCATCAGCAGAGGGCCTTTTTGTGTGTGCACAGCAGGACAACACAGCCATAATTAAGACTGTGGGAAAATTTAATTCAATTCAATTCAATTCAATTCAATTCAATTCAATCCAATCCAATCCAATCTAATCTAATCTAATCTAATCTAATCTAATTGAATTATTACACTAATAAAATAAAATAAAATACCGTCCTTATGTGGTTTGCTATTCTTAAATTAATTTAAATTTCTAAAACTTGTCTAGTAACTGGCTGGTATTTAGCTGGTTTAAGATGTAAGTTGGGCTGTTGGGCTGTTGGGCTCCCAGACTAACCAGCTGGCAAGAGCCCAAAACCTCTTCATAACCACTATTTTTTTGGAACTGATAAAAAAAATCAGGTACAAGTATTAAAGAAAATAAACAACACAGTGGTTGATCTCATTTGTGTGTGTGTGTGTGTGTGTGTGTCGGGGCAACAATATATATTGCAATACAGAATTGCAACATGTATCGTTGATAGCGACAATATGCATTGTGTATAGTTTACCAAAAAAAAAAAGAAAGCTTAGATTTAATTTGAGCTTCCATGTTTATTAATTATTGTTAATAAATCTGAAATAAAATATATTTTTTAATAAAACACAACATTTAAAACTTTCACAGAGTGTTATATGAGTCTTCATTATTTTGTATTTTTTAGCTAAGCATGAACATGAATATTTCTTTTTTGGTTAATGAACAATGCATAATGTACATATGTCGAACAGTACATAATGTACATATGTCTTAGAAGTAACCATTCAAGAAAAAGAATAAATAAATTAAATTTTTTTTTTACTCTTTGTGGCTTTGTATCGTTACAGTATCATAGCGTAAGGCCAGTATTATGTATCGAACGAAAAGTGATTTGAGTGTATTGCTACTCTTCTACTCATTCGCAATGTTTTTATTTATTTTAAAGTGACTTGCCAAATAGCACGACCTTGGGGACTGCCGGCCTATCACCCTCTTCTTCTTTCAAATTGGTGCATCTTACTGTCTTCCTTTCAGTTTGCATCTTTTTGTCTACCTTTCTCTTGCTCTCTGACCTTGGCCTTATCATATTAATGCTCCTCTATTTCCTGTAAGAACTGCTCAATGGCTTCGTCTCCAGATTGGGCTGTTAGGGAAGATTTTAGCTGTTCACCAGGTGCCTATCAGGCACATTTATCCCAGACTGCTCCAGAAATGAGTCAAACAAATAAGCAGGAGAGGAGGTGCTGGCCGTTCAGATGGCTGTCTCTGACACAGACAACAAATTATTCACCCCATAGAGGCTAATGTACATTAGTGCAGCAGCGTCTGCTGCCGGGAGGAGACGACAGGGACAGGTATCCCCACAACTCTTCTGCTGTGAGCCGCACAACTGCAGGCTTTACAAAACGCTCATTAATCCACCGCTGATGGTTTGATCTCACTACAGTCGTACGGCAGGGGAGCTGGAAGACCTGGTAGTAGAAAAGACCTAGATATGACTTATCAATGCTCAGAGATAAAGAAAGACAACATAGTATAGCAGGAACATATAGCACATTAATAATGTATTAATTTATTATTAACAAAAAAGAATATGAAATATTAAACATCATAAATATGAAAACCATGATAAACTACCATTTTTAATAATACTTTTATTCATCAAGGATGCATTAATTTGATAAAAATTGACAGTAAAGACATTTAATGTTACAAACGTTTTCTTTTTCAAATAAATGCTGTTCTTTTGAACTTTTTTTTTTTCTAATAATCCTGAAAAAAAAAAAAAAACTGCATGTAGCAAATGCAACATTCATAAATGTATAGAACATGACGGTGTTCTGTGAAGATCATAAAGTGATGTGACATGTTGGGGAAGAATTTGAAAGGGTTTGTCTGATTGATTAAACTAGTAAGTCTCTCGAGGCTGTTGTTGTTTTTAAGATGGGTAACTTAAATCATCCTAACTGTGGTAAAATAATGCAATTAACACATGATTGTTTTTTTTATTATTATTTGCAGTAACAGCAATAAGATAAAATCCACACCAATGTTTTGTTTGTTTGTTTGTTTACATTTGTATAATTTGTAATAATATGGTCTATTTGATGAAGATCTGGTATTTGTCTATTGGCTTTTTAAATTTTTGCAGTAAATTGCATTTCTAAGTTTGAATCTCAATTTGTAGGTTTGTCATCTGAGGGCCATCTGTGTCGGCTCTTGCGGTTATAACTTCAGCTTAAATCTGATGTATCTCTGAAAGCCAATACGGAAGCTGACATCTGTTCAATCTGTCTGAATGCTTCTCGCCATCTTAGCTGTAGGAGATCTTTCTGATTGGCCTGTAGTCTCCAGAAAATGTTCAATCTTTCTAGTAGATGATGACCTGCTGCGGTAGCAACAGTAATTATGTGTATGATTAGCTTTCACATGCTGATTCAGAGTGAGCTTATCTAAGCGGCAGATATTTGATCATAAGGTCTCTTTTCAAGCAAACATTTTGATGTTTTGGTATATACAGTGCCTTTTATTGAGACCACTGAAACTATGATAACCAACCCATTTATGCGTTTGGTAATAAAGACTATATATCTGCTGGGAATAGGGCATAACACAGTTTATCACAGAGAGGGCAATGTGTGGAACTGAAAAACATTCCATATGGGTGGGTGAGCCTTCTAGAGGGAGAGCGATGTTGAGCGATACGGCGCCTGGGTGTAGCTAATATGAAAATGACCTTTTCTAGAAATATATTGCATTGGAAACAGACCACATTAAGTCAAGCTACACTGACCCATGCCTAGTAATGATTTATGGATTGATCCCCAGCTCTTATGATGGAAAAAAAAGTCATTGGCTTGATACCTGCACTACAATATTTTCCAATACCTCTAGCACTGCCTTTTTAGCCATTTCCAATTAATAGACTGTCGGTGTCATTTTGAGCTGACTTAGAACTTTTGTTGGTAGTGCCAGGGCAGGGTGCAGTCAAAATTGTTATTGATTGTTGTGCGTTTCCAAAGTGAACCCACACATAAACAACATCTTAAAGGTGCTGGAAACTATTTCAGTCATAGTGCTAACTTCCGACATTTTGTTAGCTTCAACCACACGGCCACTCTTCAAAACCCCATCCAATTCACAGACAAAGAGTGTTTCTTATTAGACAGTTTTCCGATTTGTAGGCCTATAAAAAAATAAATAACGAAATCAATTAAATAATAATAATAATAATAATTAAGGCAATATAATTATTACTTGAACAGTAATTACATGAGCAGTTGTTTTTGTTGTATAATTTCATATAAATTGTATAATTTCAAGATTTAAAACAAAAACAGAATGGTCTGTTTTGTTCTGGTACATACAACACCTGCGCAAAACAAAAACAAAGGAAAATGCTAATGTATTCTCTGATAACAGGTGGCGCTTATGGAACAGCAGTGATGCAGAGTTTCCTTGGTTACCGCTGAACAGCAGCGACACAGAGTTTCCTTGGTTACCGCTGAACAGCAGCGATACAGAATTTACTTGGTTACCTCTGTAAACAAAGCAGCTGCACTTATAAACATTACTTTAATATGCATTATATGGAGGTAAGAGGAAAAGAAAATGTCATCGAAACATTTCTGAAGATGGTCAGTTCCTTTCAGGAGATACATTCATTTGTGTGCAGTTCTGTAATAGAGATCGGCCAAAATAAAACTAAAAACCGGTTCCGATTTATAGGCGGTCGACCAGTGCATCTCTTGAACCCAAAACTTTCCCACACTGCTGATTTAAAACAAGCAGGCAGTTCTTCAAGCTTTTGCGTGCCATTTGAGCTCGTCATTCTTGTTTTGGATTGGTGCGTAGATCCAATGCATAGTGCGTAGATTGCATTACTGCTCGCACCCCCCATTCTGGATTGATTGCCTATGACTGACTGTATTCGTCGTCTGACTGCATAAACCGAACCGTGACGTCCGTACCGTGATATATACTGTCTGAACTGGAGTTGCAGACATGTCCCTGCTATAATGCTGGTGCATGATGTTCTTGTTAATGACTTATTCATGTTACCATTTTTCAGGTCAGCTTAGCCTGATTTGAATTTTTTTTCTCTCCTTATACCTGTCTCATATGTCTCATGAAATTTTACATTATTTGCTTTGTCGTTTTTTTTCCCAGTCTAGTGTGCACTCAAATGTACACACCATGTACTTGGCCATTTAGTGTATAACTCTTTAAAGAGTAGAATCATTAAATGTGTTATACCCCTTTTTACATTTTTTTTACATTTCAAAATCAATACCCAAACAGACGCATCCCTACCCAAAAGAAACACACCCCTCCCTTCATTGCTCCACCCCCAAATTCAAGAACACACTATGCAACAGGCAACGACTAATAGCTGGCGCTTCAGACAGCTCGCACAACCATGGATGAATCATCCCTTACTGTAGCTAATATTACAACAGCAGCACATCTGGGTTCTGAAACATAGCAAAACCAATGGACAATGGACTTGTGTAGAATAGAAAATAGAATAGAAAATGTGACTGACTACTTGTTTTCTAATGCGGGCTGTTTTAGTAAAGCCAACTACAACAGGTAGTTCATCCAGCATATAGCTCCTTAAACACGCCAGTGTCGAGAAAACAGATTTATTCTATTTCAGCTTAATGGCAAAGGACGGACTTTCTCCGTTATTACTCTGCAAACGGGAGTCCAAAGATAGCCAAAATGTCGAAGCCATGGACCCAGAAATGCAATGACAATGTTAATTTGGTTATGTCTGAATTATTGTATCTCCTGCTGCCAGATGGGACTATCTGTAATTAGCCCAGTGAAGGAATCGCTTTGTTTTGGCAAGACTTAATGAATATGAGTCTCTTTCAATATGAGACTCAAAAGACCACATGGTTTTTGCTAAGGCACCTGGACCAGTCTCTCTAGCACTAATGAAATCCTACTGGAAACAAACTGGCTGGTGCAGACAGTCTTCAATAAAGCAACAGATTCTACCATTTATCCTTCTTGATTATGCCAGAAATGAGACCTTACGGTTTTCACATCCTTTTTCTCCCACTTCATCTCTTTCTCATCCTCTCCGAGTCCCTGGCCTTGCCCTGGCGCATCTGTTTTGACAGATGTTTGACTAAAGAAATTTGGCTGGATGCTCTCTCTGCGGTAACTTAAGTTTTCCCGAGCCCTGTTTGATATTGTTCCACTAGCAGACAGTTACAGAGAACACCTGCTAGTGTTAACTCGACTTACTGCGTGCCACTCGGAGAGTCATTTAGGTTCACCGCGTGTTCTGCGTTTCTGTACTCGCGTGCGACCTTACAGGTACCAGCCACCCTCCGAGACTCAATTATCGTCAGGGATCATTGAGGGGGGCAAGTCGTGGTATTTTAGCACACTTATTTAATTGCACAGAGCTTGATTAGCCATTTCGGTGAATGGTCCCTGCGTAACTTAATGAGACTAAAGAGAAGCTTCATTTTATACAGTGCAGTTTGTCTCACTCTGTTTTGTGCGCATTAGCAGTCTGTGATCTATTTCCATAATCATTTAATGAAAAATAAATTGTGTCATATATCCATGTTACACTCTTTAGTTAAGTTAAGTCTGTTCATTCATTCATTCATTCATTCATTCCCTAATCATTTTTAAAGGGGTCATCGGATGCCCATTTTCCACGTCACACAGACAGGCATCTGAGATCGGCTCAATTTGAGAAAGGGGCTAAGATTTTAGTAGATTAAAACCACTTAAAACCACTGGGTGGATTTTTATCATTATAGGGTGGTTGTGTACACACACTGCCAACACACATTTCAGTTCAAACAACTTGAAAACGTGCATGTAGCATCCTATGACCCCTTTAAACACTTCAGTGTCATATTTTCAATGTCATATTGTCTTTTCAAATTCTTAATTTAGTTAAGTATATTCTCAATATTGATATATGTTTGTTTATTTATTTATTTACTTATTTGCCTATTTAGTTACTTAGTTAAAAGCGATCTGGGATTTTCGCCTCAAACTTTAGCCCATGACTGTAATATCCAAGCAAAAATCTTTTATTTAGGACATAGTTGCAGTGAACCAATCAATCAGCTACAGAGAGAGAGAGAGAGAGAGAGAGAGAGAGATTGAGATTGCAAGGTTTTGCAATGGACACCTGTTGCTCCCACATGACCCACTCTCAAGGCCAAACAAACCCAGTCTATGCTTTTGTTCCTCTACAATTTCCATTAGACGCCTAATTGTAATGTCCATATTTTTCATTGTTGGCAGGCTACATTATAAATATATGCAGTGGCTGCTGTAATTACAGCATTTGACATAAAAAAAAAATGTAATGAAGTGATCAGGTTTCCATTATGTGACACACTTAAATGAAATTTCGAAATCTATCTGACTCTGTCTATCTATCATTCCATCCATTTTGTGCATATTCAATTTATTTAATGACCACAGTTATCCAACACTAATAGTCCCTGTGTGTGAGAAAGTAATTGCCCCCCAGTTAAATCAGAATAATTAAAGAGGTTATTACAATCAGGCGACTGCACACAGCCATGTCTGATTTCAGTCAGCCCTGCAGTGTAGAAATCAATTCTTTAGATGATACAGCAATAATCACTCAGCAAATTGTGACGTGATCACTGCAACTATTTGATCCATTTATGAAATCTTTGGTTTGTCTACAGGTTTAAAAACGTCTCCTGACAAAATTTTAGTAAGGAAGAAAGACACACTGACCTGCACAAAGCCATCGTCATAGCAACAGACCATCTCTCTTTCTACAGCCATCATTCCCACCCTCATATCTCTGGTCTGAATACTTTCCGTACCCACTGTATATATATATATATAATTTTTTTTTTGTATTTATTTATTTATTTTTTGCTCTTTCCTTGTCTTTACAAACATATCTTCAGTAGGTGGAAGCTGGAATGTAAAGTTTGACATCATCTGTTTAGTAAGTAATCAAAATTCATCTCAGAAAATCTGTTACAAACTTTTGCATATTTAAGCTTGACCAGATGTTCTGGGTTTAAAACAAGTTAAATGAGTAGCAATTGTATGAAGTTCTTGATTCTCACCCTAGCTCTCCTTAGCAAGTTCATGAGAGTTTATCAGAGAAGAAGCAATATTTTCAATGTATTGTTGAGTTGGTTCACATAACCTGTCTGGATGATTCATTCTTTCAAAAATCAGACCAAAGTAGTTCTCGGTTTCAACTAACTGACTTGATGAACTTGATGATGAGGGGTTATAAGCTCAGTGGACAGTTATCAATGAATAATGACTTAAATTTAGGAGTGTTCTCCACACAAACCTATTGTATGACTTCAGAGTCACATGAACCACTTCATGGTGCTTGCTTTTGCATGCTTTTTGAAGTTTAAAATCTCTAGTCCCTATTCATTTTCATAAAAAAAAAACTAAAAAAAAACTGTTATTGTTAACTAAAACTATTAAAAATTGGTTTTGTTTAAATAAATTTGAAATTAAATATAACTTAGATGAAACTTAAATTAGATTTTTTTCCTGGCACTGAATTAAAAAGAGTATTAAAATGTAAAAATTGGTTTTGTTTAAATAAATTTGAAATTAAATATAACTTAGATGAAACTTAAATTAGATTTTTTTCCTGGCACTTAGTATTAGTATTAAAATGACTAAGACTAAAACTGAAATTAAAGGTGCAATAGGAGATCTTGGAAAATGCTAACTTTAGCCTGATAGCACTGAAAGCGAACGTCCCACCCTCCCTGCAATCGCCGTCCAAAGCCACGCCCCTGAACACATTTACGCTCACAGACCAGAATACCAGAGACAACATTACAATAGGCTACATCAGCGGTTCCCAATTCCAGCCCATGTTCCGAAGTGAAGTAAACTTCAACAGATTTCCCCCGCTCAGGGAGTAGGGAGCAATGAACACTGTGTAGGGATCATAT
>NW_015650091.1:368184-370100 GCF_001515625.1 Sinocyclocheilus rhinocerous | reverse complement strand
CATTTACGCTCACAGACCAGAATACCAGAGACAACATTACAATAGGCTACATCAGCGGTTCCCAATTCCAACCCATGTTCCGAAGTAAAGTGAACTTCAACAGATTTCGCCTGCTCAGGGAGGAGGGAGCAATGGACACTGTGTAGGGATCATATCGATCGGAACACAGTTCATGCACGTAGTTCACTTCTAACGAGCTGATTATCTGAATCTTTAAAAGTACTACAATACCAGGAAGGAAGAAAACTGTACGCTGACAGGCAGGTAGGAAAGCAAATTAAAACTCTCGGACCGAGCGTTTTGATTGGACGAACATTTCTTGGTCCTACGCCTTCCACAGAATATATAAATACAGATAAATACATTTAGACCACTTAACTTGATGATTGCTATCGGGATGTGAAGAGACTTTGAACCAGCATAACAAAAAATGTTTCTGAAGACAATCACCTATTGCACCTTTAATATAAATTAAAGTAAAGATAAATTAAATACCAATGTTTTGGAGTGACACTAGGGAGAGAAAATAATATGTAGGTTGAGCAAATAAAGGTGAGTAAATTATTATATATATATATAATTTTATTGGAACCTTGATGCCCAGCTTACGAAGTGCCCCATTTTCTCTGCTGCACATTTTCTTACTTTTTTCTCTGTACATGATTAATAGCGTAATCAAGCATCCCTGCACGTAAGACTAGGGGGGATGTGAGAATAAGCATTTTTCATGCCCGGCTAGATAAGATTATAGCTTATAGGATCAGATAAAATGTCTCTCTCTCCCTTTGCTTTATTTTTGAAAGTGACCTAGTTTTAAAAAGTTCAGCACATAGTGGGGCAGCATCAGAGAGCCGAGCATGTGATGTGAGAGACTGAGAAAGAGAGGGGCAGTGTGAAGCCACAGGATGCTGCAAGGTGTGTGCACATGTCGGTTTCAGTTTTGAAAGAGCGATGCAACAACTAAAAATCGAAAACTTTGTGAACCCAGTGGTATTTTATTCCCAGAAGCACTGTGCACATTGTGGTGGATACAAAAAAAAAAAATGTAGCGGCACAGTTGGTGTGTTTGAAAAAAAGACACGAGGCATATTTTCTCTTCTCTTTCTATTGAAAGAGGATGTCCCTTAGGCTTGAAGGCTAGAGTGGTGTTTAATAGCAAAGTTTTTTTTTTCTCTCTCTCTCCCTCTCTCTCTCTCTTTGTGTGTGTGTCTATTCAGGTAGTCAAGCACAGGCGAATAGTCCCATCACTGTGTGTGACATTGACTAATGAAACACATCCCTTGTAGCACACACACACACACACACACACACACACACATAAACATACATACAAACACACTGAAGCTGTGGCATGCCATGACAACATTGAAGTGTTTCACCCTTATACTGTGTCTCATGTTGAATCTAAAGACATCTGAAATTCCTTTGGGTTAAACAAACTGTACTGTTACAAATTAAATTATGCTCTGATTTTAAATATAGCCCATCTGGAATATTGTTGTTCAGGCCATGTTGAATGACACACAGTGTTTCATGACACAGTGTATGGGATTTACAGTAGATTAGGATTGGATGATATGTTAGATATACTGTTTTCATATAATATCATATGATGTTTCAGTATATCGGGTGATATATTCATATATTCACATTGATTGTGCTTCAGGCCCTTCTCCACAGCACAGTGGGTTTTGTTGGATTTTGTATGCAGAGCTAGAGCTGGAGCCGAGCCTGTTTTGCTGGCAATATAAAATTAAGGAACACGGTGATTGATGTTAATGTGCTTTTTATTTGGCCATTACATCTTCTAAAGAGCATACCATTAAACTAGCTTCACGGTTAGACTAGAAAATGCTCATTAGACTAATTTTGCAACCCCTCCTTGTCTTGTGACATTATTATGAGTGTGTTAGGAC
>NW_015650091.1:367500-368088 GCF_001515625.1 Sinocyclocheilus rhinocerous | reverse complement strand
TTAAAAACAAGATATTTGCAGATTTTTGTCCTCAACAAAACACAAGCTAAAGACATACAAACTGTAGACAGATACATACATACATACATAATATATATATATATATATATATATATATAAATAAAATTATTTTAAATTGTAATAATAATTCACAATATTACAGTTTTATTGTATCTTTAACAAATGCATGCTGCCTTGATGAGCATATGAAAATTATGTTACAAAAACATCACTGACCTCAAACTTTTGAATGGTATTGTATGAATATTTTAAAAGGATCACACGACATGAAAGGTTGAGAAGGTGTGTGGCGGGTTGAACCGGAAAGGTATGGTAATTGTGTCAATTGGTGGACTGCATTTCATTATTATCCTACTGACTGCGGCAGGACTGAAGTCAATTACTTTTCTGCACTGTTCAACTAGCCTGCCTGTTTGACAAACTACATCAATACTGGCAACTGCCATGCAGATTGCAATTGATATATCTTCTCTTTCCCTCTCTATACTTCCTTCTCTCTGTGTCTGGCATTTGTTTATGGCAATCATGACTGTGTCTCTGCTCTTTTAATTGATCACATGGTTTTAT
>NW_015650091.1:365246-366131 GCF_001515625.1 Sinocyclocheilus rhinocerous | reverse complement strand
ACACACAGTGTTTCATGACACAGTGTATGGGATTTACAGTAGATTAGGATTGGATGATATGTTAGATATACTGTTTTCATATAATATCATATGATGTTTCAGTATATCGGGTGATATATTCATATATTCACATTGATTGTGCTTCAGGCCCTTCTCCACAGCACAGTGGGTTTTGTTGGATTTTGTATGCAGAGCTAGATCTGGAGCCGAGCCTGTTTTGCTGGCAATATAAAATTAAGGAACACGGTGATTGATGTTAATGTGCTTTTTATTTGGCCATTACATCTTCTAAAGAGCATACCATTAAACTAGCTTCACGGTTAGACTAGAAAATGCTCATTAGACTAATTTTGCAACCCCTCCTTGTCTTGTGACATTATTATGAGTGTGTTAGGACTGAGATGTTGTCTCAGCATCTCTGATTTAAACTTCAGCTGCCAAAAAAAAAAAAGTTTTAGTTGACAACTGATAACTTTGATGTAAGCGGTCGTCTCTTATGCTGACCAAGGCTGCATTTATTTAAATAAAAAAATAAAGTGTACAATAATATAATATAATATAATAAAATAAAATATAATATAATATAATATAATATAATATAATATAATATAAATTATTACGATCTAATATTAACATGTAATTTATTAATGTGAGGGCAAAACATTACTCCAGTCTTCAATCTCATGATCCTTCAGATATCATTCTAATATGCTGATTTGTTCCTCAAGAATCATTACTTCATATTATTATCTTATTAGTATTTTAGCAGCAGTTATGCTGCTTAATATTTTTGTTTAAACTCTGTATATTTAAAAAAAATACAAATAAAATCATAAATGCAATTCAATAAAAATACTAAGCTGGGGGGAGGGGGGGGGGTGGATT
>NW_015650091.1:359831-362936 GCF_001515625.1 Sinocyclocheilus rhinocerous | reverse complement strand
AAATAAAGTAAGTTGTTTGAACAGAGTGGGAGATTTTAGGTGGCTCAAAGGACAAATATTTTTGCTTTAATTTCACATGCGCTCACACATACACAAATGGATCCCATTATCAGCCACTTAAAACCTGTGAAGGCTAGATTCACGGCTAACGGGGGGGGGGGGATTTGATGGTCTCTTTTTCGGTTGTGCAAATCAAGTTGTTTGAACAGAGTGGGAGATTTTAGGTGGCTCAAAGGACAAATATTTTTGCTTTAATTTCACATGCGCTCACACATACACAAATGGATCCCATTATCAGCCACTTAAAACCTGTGAAGGCTAGATAGGCTCACGGCTAAATTGCTAAACATTGCTCTCTAGAGAACTGACCTCAACTGACCTCAAATTATTCAGCAGCTTGTGAGATCTATTAAAGCGTCTTTAGCCTCAAGAAATGCCCATTAGTGTTTCTGCACTGTTCAACTAGCCTGCCTGTTTGACAAACTACATCAATACTGGCAACTGCCATGCAGATTGCAATTGATATATCTTCTCTTTCCCTCTCTATACTTCCTTCTCTCTGTGTCTGGCATTTGTTTATGGCAATCATGACTGTGTCTCTGCTCTTTTAATTGATCACATGGTTTTATTGTTGTGGCCTTATTTGCATGTTCACTGAATGCATTTTTGATCATCCCAGGAATACCTTGTGAAATATCCAGTAGCATGTGTTGTGGGCAACAGAGCATTGCAAATGTGAAACAAACAAAAGCTTTTACAGCTATGTAATATTGGATATAGATTTGCATTTCTAGTAGTAACTGTCAAGTAAACTGTATGAAATAATAATACATAATAACAAAGTATTATTGTTGTTGTTGTTGTTGATGATGATCTTTTGTACATAAATACAATGGATTTCAGCCTGTAATATTATTAGTATTGTCATATATTATTATTATTATTATTATTATTATTTTGTACTCTGTACCAGGGGTGTGACGAGACCAGACCAGACACAAGATTTTGTTCATGAGAATGAGATGAGACGATTTTTACACAGTATTTTTAAGAAATCCTCAATGACAAAACACATGACAAGAAAATTATTATGCTAGTGCATTTTGAAACGTTTTAACTAATCATCATGTAATGCATGTCATGTCAATTCTACTTAGTATGAATTATCATATGCAGTAAAAGACAACAATGTTCTCAAAATGTGGGGAATTGAAATCGCTTTAGAGTGCACACTCGCATTTTACTTCCGTTTTAGAATTTGGGATCGTGCATACTGTGTATAGGGAGCGGCAGTGCTAAGCACATTCTACAAGACGAGACATTTGTCAGACATCGTGCAACGAATCCTCCGCCCTGGTCTTGTCTGTCATCTCGCCTTACTCTCGTCACGTGATCAGTGAACTCTGATTCCTGCTGCACTGTGTGCAGCTCTGCAGCTTGTGCTGGATGAGCAGAGCAGAATCTTTCAATTTACAACTGAAGCGACCGTTATCCAAAGGAATAAATGGTTTTTATTTCTAAAAAAAAAAAAGCCTAACCGACAGTGGAGAAATGTGATGTAAATTAAACATAGCGGTGGGATCTTATTTAATTTCACACTCACACTCTGTCATGGCGATATCGCAAGAGCTTTTCACCTCGTCACACCCCTACTCTGTACTTAAACACAGTGCTGACTTGCACACATAAGCCTGGCATATTATTGGATTCTTACAGTACCATATTAATGTATGCACATACTTTATGATGGTACATTGAAAACCTATTAAATAATTAATATTGATGCACAGAGTCATATATTTATAAAGTAGAGGGATAATGAAATATTTAGCTAAACTTTACATTTTCTAACTTTTAGTTGTGGTTGAAGTGTGTTTATATAGTGTGTGTGTGTTTGTTTAGATATATTTTAATAGTTTGAGATTAATCAATAATTGACGGACCACCTGCAGTACTGCTGTGGACCCCCAGGGGTCGTGGACGCCTTTGAACACCCCTGTCGAATGCATTTGAAAACTTGGAATTGACCTGTGTTTGCTCCCCTGCATAATTTTTTTTTTAATTTGAAAGGGAATACAAAAAGGAGGGTATCTGTTTGCTCCCTTGTTCTCCTTCAGCTACCAGCCTCCAAACCTTTCGGTTCAGTACAGCAGTAAGTAACTGATATAAATGCTTCTGAAAGAAAGAAGGAAGTGGGAGCCTGATAAGGGCATTAAGTGGGGAAAATGGATTTTAAAAGTATGGTAAATCCTCCCTGGTCTTTGGTTTCTATAAATATTAATGTTATCCACAGCTGTTCGACAGGTATGCACGGAATAAAAAGCCAGTGATAAGTTGCCCTCGGTTGGCGTGTGCTGCGTTCTCCCCCTCTTTTCAATTGTTCACCCATAGAAGTTAAAACGCCTTGAAAAATGAATAGATCCCCATCCACTCATCCCCTTCTGCATAATTCTTTAGCTTCTTTTACGCCCTAATACCCACTGTAAACAGTGCAGCAACCCCGTATCTTTGTCTTTTTCCACTTGAAATCACGCTCATCTTTGAGCCAGTGGAGCAAAAGGCAGAATGCCTTTGGAAGCAAAGTACTTCTGAAAAGTTCTCTCTCAGATGAGTCGCTGGCTTCCTTGCTATTGTGAATCGTTACACTAGGCAAAACATGAACTTGAAGTGCAAAGTCTCAATGTATAGTGCTAAAAACATAAAAACCGTGCATACCTGTCGAACAGCTGTGGATAACATTAATATTTATAGAAACCAAAGACCAGGGAGGATTTACCATACGTCTGTTCGCGATGGTGCCGACGCTGATGGCTGCCTCCGTGGCGTGCTCCGCAGTTGTTTTATGTTTTTGTTAGTTTGTCCTGTCTTTAGTTATATCCCTGCAATCAGTTTCACCAGAGACGAATTGCTGGACATTCGGAAGTACACACCACCCGATATTTCACCGGTTTTCGATTATTCTGATGTTTTGCTGGACATTGTAGTCGGGGGAGCTGCGGCGCTGATCAAGCGCTTCAGGACGCGCAGACGGGGGAAGCGAGGCGGCGCGCTCGTGAAGCTCAGACAGCGCGGATTCAGAACGCCGTTGCCAAGCATCCATCTGGC
>NW_015650091.1:315044-343837 GCF_001515625.1 Sinocyclocheilus rhinocerous | reverse complement strand
TTACCCGGACTCTGTTTTAATCATTCTCGGGGACTTTAATAAAGCAAATCTCTCCCGTGAACTGCCAAAATACAGACAGCACATCACATGTCCCACCAGAGACAGTAATATATTGGATCACTGTTACACCACAATAAAGAATGCATATCACTCTGTTCCACGAGCAGCTTTGGGGCTCTCTGATCACTGTTTAGTTCATCTTATACCGACCTACAGGCAGAAACTGAAATCAGCTAAACCTGTATTAAGGACTGTAAAAAGATGGACTAATGAAGCAGAGCAGGATTTACAAGCTTGTTTTGACCTCACTGATTGGAGTGTTTTTGAAGCTGCTGCCACCGATCTGGACGAGCTCACAGAGACTGTAACATCTTATATCAGTTTCTGTGAAGACATGTGCATTCCTACCAGGACTCATTTAACTTACAACAATGACAAACCATGGTTCACTGCAAAACTCAGACAGCATCCTTATTGAAATAAGGATTCAATTATCTTCCAGTGATTCCGCATCAGTGTGGAAAAGTCTAAAAGAAATCACCAATTACAAGACACCATCCCCCAGCACTGTGGAGAATCAACACCTGGCAGACGATCTGAACGAGTTCTACTGCAGGTTTGAAAAAACACCCCACACCCGCCCTGAACACCTCTCCACACAACCATTCACACCTCCAGCAACCCCCCTCTCCCCCACACCTGCAATTCAGATCAGTGAAGACGAGGTGCGCCAGGTCTTCCGGAAGCAGAAAAGGAAAAAAGCACCAGGCCCAGACTGTGTTACACCAGTCTGTCTGAAATCCTGTGCTGACCAGCTGGCCCCCATCTTCACACAGATCTTCAACAGATCACTGGAGCTGTGCGAAGTCCCTTCATGCTTCAAACGCTCCACCATCATCCCCATCCCAAAGAAATCCAAAATTACAGGACTTAATGACTACAGGCCTGTGGCTCTAACGTCTGTGGTCATGAAGTCTTTTGAAAAACTGGTGCTGGCCCACCTGAAGGACATCACTGGACCCTTGCTGGATCCTCTTCAGTTTGCCTACAGAGCAAACAGGTCTGTGGACGATGCAGTAAACATGGGACTGCATTATGTTCTGCAACATCTAGACAGACCAGGGACTTATGTGAGGATCCTGTTCGTGGACTTCAGCTCGGCCTTTAACACTATCATCCCAAACCTCCTCCTGCCCAAACTATCTCAGCTCTCCGTGCCCACCTCCGTCTGTCAGTGGATCAACAGCTTCCTGACAGACAGGCAGCAGCTAGTGAGGCTGGGAAAATACACATCCAGCACCCGTATAATCAGCACTGGAGCTCCTCAGGGCTGCGTCCTCTCCCCACTGCTCTTCTCCCTGTACACCAACGACTGCACCTCTAAAGACCCCTCTGTCAAGCTCCTGAAGTTTGCAGACGACACCACACTCATCGGCCTCATTCAGGACGGTGACGAGTCTGCTTACAGTCAGGAGGTTAAAGAGCTGGCTGTCTGGTGCAGTCTCAACAACCTGGAGCTCAACACGCTCAAAACTGTGGAGATGATCGTGGACTTCAGGAGAAACCCCCCTGCACTCCCCCCACTCACCATCATGGACAGCACTGTGACTGCAGTGGAGTCATTCAGGTTCCTGGGCACCACAATCTCTCAGGACCTGAAGTGGGACACTCACATTGACTCCATTGTGAAAAAGGCCCAGCAGAGGTTGTATTTCCTTCGCCAGCTGAGGAAGTTCAACCTGTCACAGGAGCTGCTGAAACAGTTCTACTCCGCCATCATTTAATCTGTCCTCTGCACTTCTATAACTGTCTGGTTCAGCTCAGCTACCAAATCTGACCTCAGAAGACTACAGAGGGTAGTCCGGACTGCTGAGCGAATCATTGGTAAACCCTCCCTTCTCTCCAAGAACTGTACTCATCCAGAGTGAGCAAAAGGGCTGGCAAAATCACTCTGGACCCCTCACATCCAGCACACTCCCTCTTTGAACTGTTGCCATCTGGTCGACGCTACAGTGCTCTGAGCACCAGAACGGCCAGACACAGGAACAGTTTCTTCCCTCAGGCCATCACAGGCACAGTTTCTTCCCTCAGGCCTCTCATGAACACTTGACAATAACTGTGGAACACACACTATTTATTCACTCATACACTTATTTATCTAACACACATACTCAGTCTATATTTCAATTTGCACATAATATACCTGTACATACAACTGTCTATTGTTCTATACCTGGACATACAATTGTCGATTGTCGATTTGTATATTTTTTATTCCTTATTTTACTTGTTCTATTTTTTATTTTTTATTTATTTTTATTTTTTATTATCTGTGTTTTTTGTTCTGTCACTGTCATTCTGTTACACTGTGGAAGCTTCTGTCACGAAAACAAATTCCTCGTATGTGTAAACATACCTGGCAATAAAGCTCATTCTGATTCCGATTCTGATTCTTATTCTGAAAAGCAGGGCATTATGGGTCGTAGAACTCTACTTCATGATAATTGTGAATGGAACAAAAAAGGGCTCTCAAGATGCAGTTTTAAAAATACATATATTAACTTGACAGTTCCTGTGTCCGGTGTCCTAGACGGTGTCCATCTAGTTCAAATTTATATAGACAAAATGTAAAACCATATGTATGTATTTATTTATTTATGCATTATCCATGCATTTATTTATTTTGGTTGAAATGTTATGATGAAATCTATGGTAATAAAGTATAAGAATTAAACCAGAAGGCTACATTTATTTACAACATTTTGTATTAAATCTTTATGTTAAATGTTTTGGGCTGAATTATGTAATTGTAAGCATGGTAATCTCACTAAAGCACCCAGAGACTCGGTTCCCAGACTCAGTCCTTGATCATAAAGGGAGCATGGCCATTTACTGTGGCCCTAATCTATGCCATAGGAGGGCCACTGCAGGGGTAATTGTCTTTTAAGAAGCTCTAATGAATCCAAAGAAGCTTCTACAGTGACCGATCGATGGCCCTATGCTTTGCTGTTTAATTGTCTGTGTTTTATGTCAGCATTCACTGTGTGTGACAGTGCAGGGCACAAACGCATATGTGCTATCTAAATAGAAAGAGGCCTTTGCCGCTTTATGCACCATTACACTCAACCTGGCAACCGTAATGTGCAAATTTCTTATCTGATAAGCTCTGTGAGGAGTGAACTGAGATGAAGAATATAAGGAGAGCATGGGGAAGGAGGGTTATAAAAAGAGACATGGTTTGGGTTTTCTAATCGTAAATCATCAGGTAGGGCGCATTAATGAGAAGCCCAGCATTTAGACAATAAATAAAATCAAAATCGACCTTATGTACTTATTAAAAGTCCCAAGTCTAATTCTGCATGAGTCACATCTCCAAGTTGAGTAAATATAGATTTAAAAAACATTAAACACAATTTTATTTTTATTTTGCATCGCTTGATAAATGTTTTGTTGCATTTTTATGCTGTAGACACACATGCTTATTAGCTGGCCCAACCATTTTATTAAAAACAAAAACTAAAAAAGGTACCACACACACCACAATATGTTGTGTGCAGTTAAGGTTAGGATTCCCTGTAGTCACTGTGATCAGTTAATAGAAATTAAGTAAACCCATTTCTCATCTGATGCCTCACCTGACAATTTTTTAAATGTTCATCTGAATGGTCTTGCCAGTGCTAGGAGTAATTCGTGTAAGAGTGACCATTTGGCAGACACCTGATGCTGAGTCATGGGATGTTCAGCTATCCTCAGCTAACCAATTTCACCTGAAATATCACTTCCTGTCCTCCCTCTACGACTCTGCATTTCCCATCTGCACATGTTCATGCCAGAATAAGACAAGCAAGTAAAATGGCTCCCATTATGTGTTATTGTTCTGAAAGTGGCAGGGAGGGGCAACTTTAAAACCCATGTGCCTGATTGCATTAATTACCATGTTAGCTTCATTAGTGCTATTAAGCAATAAATCCAGGCAACTGGGAAATGAAGCATGCTTTCTCCCCTTTATCTATTTTTTCATTCTTTATTATTATTTTTTTTTTCTCAAAAATAATAACAGAATTCAGCCATCTTGCTTAGAGCAGGATGAGTAACTCACACGCTTTAGACCATGCAGAGTTTAATGATCGTCTATTATTAAATGTGACCTTTATTCAAACACATCCACGTCAACCGCCGCTTGCTGCAAAAACATTTGATTTTAGAGGTATTTATCAGATGTCCTCTTAAGTCGTGTTGTAGAAGGGGGTGTGGTACATCTGGGAATAATGGCCTTGTGTTTTTGTTGTCGAATTGAGGGTCACGTACATTAGTGGAACGAGTCTCTAAACATGAGCGGATCCTGTAATTTGTCTTCACGTGTACCTCTGAAAGCTCACTGGCAGAGATTAGCAAACAAATGCAACGCTAACAGTGGCTCAGATGCACCGCTGTACATGGGCGCCAGGGAATTCATTAAAGTTAATTTTTTGTCAGGGCACAATTTGGAATTTTTTTTTCTTCCTTCCCTCCACGGACCTTGTGGCAGCCACTTTACATCTCAGTGTTTGATTGTTAAATCATAGAGACAGGATTGAGTGAGAGACGACTGGGAAAGAATGTTTTTGTTTGCAGGAGTTCAATGTGATGAAATTCAAGCTAAATGTAAGGAGCAGATAGCAAAGATGGATGCTTATTACTGGAAAATAAATCACGGCCCGATCTCCCTCGTTAGCAATTATTAGTACACATTAGCATGTAGCACCTCGGGCTCTTCGTCATCCGCCGTCAGAAGCCAAGAAGCACAGGCTTTGGCACATTGTACATCATCTCCCAGGATGCATCAGTGCCGCCAGCTAACATTCTGACAGAAATGTTACAGTATCTGCTCCTATCATCAAGGTGAAATGTGTGCTAGGGTCATAAAAAGATAAGAGCTGCTTTCTGATCCACACTGTAGTGGTGTGTGGGAGGTCATGTTTATTTATGTGGGAGTGTGTGCATGTGAGATGTGCAATTTGTTCTGTTAATAGAGAGCAGCCATTTGTGTATGCTGGAAAAACATCAAGGGGATGGAAGATTGACGGAATCAGTCTGGGTGAATCTCTTGATCGCTGACAAGAACATTCCCTGGTCGTATTTCATCCTATAATTAATAACATCTATTTTATATTTTGCTTGAAGGCAATGAAGACCTTTTTGGACTTGAATGAATGAATTTTTTTTTTATTTAAACAAACAAATAAATAAATAAATGACATTTCTACATAAAACAAAATTTCCATAAAGACTAGGCAGTTTTTCAGTCAAATGTACTCTATGAATGAATGAATGAATGAATGAATATGTTGTATATCACTAATAATGATGATGATGATTATTATTTAAAAAATGCTGTTTGTTTACCACCTTTTTGACTTACACTTAATTAAACATAAAAGTCATTTGGAATAAGCCTGTTCTTCCAAATGCATATTAGAGAGATAGAAGATAGAAACTGTGGGTGCTGGCACAGTGAAATGTATCAAGCAATTTATGATTATGGCAAACAGCTGGCGAGATCTAGGTCTGAAACATCTTATAAACATTTTGCTGTTAGTGACAGTATTGCAAAAACACACTTTAGAAACAGCTGCTGGAAGGAGAGGTATATGACATTATCAATTAAACACAGAGGCGTAATAAAAGGTGGTACATAAAATTGGGCTGCAAAGAACGTGCTGATGGCCATTAGCTGAGGAATGCTTTGCAGTGCTAAGTATTTCTCAGAATTTGCAGCCTTATGCTAAAACCTCTTCCTGGTTTCTCATGATCTGTTTACTCACATTCACATGACTTGAACTGAATGGATTCTGCTACTGTTTGCTGCAGGCATCTAAGGGAAGGCCAGTAATAGGTTTCTCAGGGACGGGCGGATAAGACACAAAAGTAAAGCTGGAAATCAGGGGGGTAGAGAAAGTGTAAACGGGGGGAATTGCATTCAACACACTTTGCGTCGTCTTCTAAATATAGCTAACATAGCCTCGTGCCTGCAAAGGTACTCAGGCCTAAAGTTTTATTTTATTCCTTTCTTTCTTTTTTTGTTTTCCCTCCTCAAATTGTTTAGCTCTGCATTTTGCCACAAACATTGACCTGAAGTGTCCCTGTAGGATAACTTTGTTATTGATAACGATAGTTTGCTTCTGTTGCTGATTAGGTTTTCATTAGAGGCAAATTGCTAAATTAGCAAGAGCATTATTAGTTGTATTATGCTATCCTGATAATTGTATTGAATCTGAGGTTGACTCAAATTCAATTTGCCTGAGATGCCCAGTTGTCAAATAAATTTAATCAATTAGTAATCACTTTTAGAAAAACAGCATCTGTACATTTGCGGAGGCACTATTAATCATTTTAAAAAGTTTATAATTTAACCCTAAAATAAGAAAAGATAAATAAATACATTTGAAAATCAAACAACCAAGTAATATAATATAATATAATATAATATAATATAATATAATATAATATAATATAATATAATATAATATAGGTTTGTTCAGATATTTTATTAAGCCATTTTATCTGTTGTGTTATAGGATGTTCAGACGAAAGAAATTGTCTGTGCAGAACATCCATCCATCAAAAGAATCTATGATCAATGAAGGAATGCTGAGGTTTCAGCATGTCAGCAGGTCATGCCAAATGTGTTCAGAGGTCAGTTTATGTTATTAACCTCCAGTCAACACAGGTAATTGGTCAAGAGTAAATAATCGCCAGTAGTGTGTACTGTATGTCATCTGACCTCAGTTTGTGCTGACTTCATTGAAAAGCTGAACGTTTTGAAGGTACAGACATATGCATAATATGAAAGATGTAGTTGAGAGGTGGGAATTGGGGTGTGACTCAGATAGTGCGAAGTGCTGGCCCACATGTCTCATGAGACGTTTGTGGCAATCACTTGTTTTCTATTACCACTGTGCTGTTAGTTCTCTGTGGTCTGTCAGCTTCTGATAGAATAGTTTATTCACAAACTCAAATAGAACACTATGATAGAGTGACAGAAATGAAACTAATTCTGAGGGGAAACATACATTAATTAATGTACTTTTACATTTTATTTTATTTTTTTATTTTTTTTCTAGACCTGATTTACACTGAGCATTGAGCATGTCTATTTTGTGATACAGCCCCAAATCAATGGGCATGAAAAAAAAAAAAAAAAAGTGGGTGGGTGGGTCCTTCCCCAGAAAAAAATTTACTGGAGTAGCTGCCATTTCTTGTATTCTGGTGCCTTTTAATTAAACAATTAATGAAACCGTTTTATAGCCTAAAACGGTTACCACATATCTGGCAAGGTTTCCCAAAAATTATCAAAGCAACTTTGTTCTATCATTCTATATTGGGTTTCAGTGTTGCTAGTCAGTGAGGATAACCATACAGTAGCACATTGGCTTTAATATCAACACAGCACTGGTACAAAACTAGCTTATCTCATTGACCAGGATTCAAAGAGCTGCTACCACTGATTGATTGATGTAATGTAGCTAGCTAGCTAGCCTAGCAAAATTGTCAGATAACTGCGTTATAACAGCATAGTGTAAGTGTAACTGTAATTCAATGCTGCAACAAAGACTGCATGATCCCTTTAAAAGCAGCATGCAAACAAATGATGGACATTCACTTAAATAGCAGCTTGTTTAGTGACAGTATGTGAGCCCACAGCCAGACCCACCTGAGCAGCAGAGATGCTAAGATGCTTTGTTTACCTTGCTGTGTCACTGGGATGCAGCAGTCACAAGTAGTGAAAACACGTTATGGAGTTTAATTTATATGCACTCTGAATGAGCCAAGTGGAATGGATTTGAGGAAGCAGCAGCAAGGAAGTCAAGGCTGTAGCTAAAACACTGAATGGAGTTTAATTTATTAGGGCATTACTCAAGTGGAATGGATTTGACTAACGGCACTCTGAAAAGTGAATAGACATATGAGCTGAACTAGAGCCGGTAAAAGTGAAGGGGTCCAATATCTTTGGTTTTAAAAAGTGTTTTTTTTACAATGGTTCCGACACCCATGCCCAAATTACAATTGAGGCAGGGCCGCCTTGAGAGGTCCATCATCACCTTCAGTAACGAGAAAACTAGATTTATTTATTTTTTTTATACAGTGACAACACAAATCACCTCTGCATTTCAACAGCCATTAATGCCCTTCTCTGTGCTTTTTTAAGGTTTTATTTTTTATTTATTTATTTTTCACAAACAAACAGGCATCAGTTATCAAGTTTGGCAATCCATTAAAACACTAGACGCTGTAATCAAACATCACAGTTTGTGCCAGTGGATATAAGCTGAACTGATGTCATCCAACTGTGTTGGTGCCAGTGGTCTGTATGTCCTCTGAATAGGATCAGTCATTTGGTAGCTGAGAGCTCTATGAGCTTGTTGGCTGCGGCGAGTGGTCATTATCCAGTGTGGTCTTGTTTGAAACTTTAACTGGCTTGGTTGTAGCCAACTACCCATGCTGTTAATCCTGTCGATCAGGGTGATGATTTAAACAATTAATCCTGTGGTACAGTGAAAATCTGCACCACTCACTTTATTGTGGATAATGCCACTTCCTGTGTCTTCGGCTCTGTCCCGCTGGCTGCAGCACAGTACTGGCTCTTTCTGATGCTGAGAGCGTGGTTTTAGATTGCTGTGCTCCTGCTGGATCAAGAGGATATTCAATGATTCAAAAAGCTGGCAATCATGCTGAATAGAAATATGCAAATATTTAAATTTGCATCGGTGGTCAAATGGATGTCTATTAATGACTTTGTGGAGGTACATTTACAATAGCACAGTTGCAGCCAGGGTCCAAAATGTACGGCAAATTAAAGGTTTAAATAAACATTTGACAATATGTATGACTGCACCATCGTCAGGTGCAGGTTAGTGAGGTGGTTAAAAAAAAAAAAAAAAACTGTAGCTGTCCATGGTGCTGAAGCACTTTATTGGTTTTAGAGGCGTTTATTTCACTTCTCAAGTTTTGCAGTATTGGCTATTGTTCTTGTTTTTATGTTCATGTCTTATATTTTTCCCCTTGGCCTTCAGATACTACAAAATATTTAATCAGCTGAGAAAAAAAATTTTTTTGTATTGTTTTTTTTTTTTTTTCGGCCATAATGTCACTATACACACCCAAGGCTGACAGAACCACAGATGTTTTGGTCACCAAGCCCAAGCAGGGTACTGCCAAAAAAAAAAAAAATATATATATATATATAAATAATGAATACTGCAGTCTATAAGTGTATAAGTGTCCAGGTATCCTGGAGATAGGGATAGTGGGCTTATCAACATACCCTCACCACACTCCAAATGGCCTAAACATATGAACAAACAAAAAAACCTACTGCCAAAAAAAAAAAATATATATATATATATATAAATAATGAATACTGCAGTCTATAAGTGTATAAGTGTCCAGGTATCCTGGAGATAGGGATAGTGGGCTTATCAACATACCCTCACCACACTCCAAATGGCCTAAACATATGAACAAACAAAAAAACCTAACAGTAGCTTTGATAGCTACTTACTCACACAGCAAGACTTATCGATTCTCCCACAGTGACCTTCAGGTGCAGGCTAAAATGATGGATTTGTAGAGGGCGGAGAGATGCAATATTGTGTGTGTGTGTGTGTGTGTGTGTGTGTGTGTGTGTGTGAGTTTAACTATATTTGTGAAAACCATATATCCTCACTTATATTGTGAAATACTTTGACAACCAATGACATTTGACTGGTCCTCACTAGTTAAAAAGGCTTATAAATCAGCCAAAATATGTTTTTAAATAATATATATTTAAAATAGTGTCCTGTACATTTTTCTGTGATGGGTAAGTTTAGGGGCAGGGGTTGGGTTAAGGGATAGAAAATATATTTGATATAATGCTTATGCGCCAAAAGCGGAACGAACCATTTGAACTGTGCCACACGGAGCTCAGAGTTCAAACGGCAGCGCGAGCTCACTAGAGCAGATGCATTATTCGCTGATGAGTCTCGGTCACACAACACTAAACAGTACTGTGTGATCCAGAGTGAAGTGCTTGAATTCAGCGAAGAACACAAATGACTCTGTGATTTAAACTAGTTTAAAGCCAGAGGAAACAGTGCTGACAAACAGGAGACTGTTTTGCACACTGTGCACAATGATACAGTCAGGAATGACCATGGATTTACTGTAGTAACACTACAGTACTAGATTCTGCCTATTTTTATAACAATACAGTGTGTTTACACCATACATGCTAAGCAGGTGTAGCGATTAGCTTGATATAAAAGGCTACAAATAACATACTTCTGCAACATTATATGACCAAAACCCTCATTAGATCGCAATCAGAAGTCATTACGAACACTCAATGGTGGTTTAAAGTGAGTTTAGTATTTTATAAATTGTCTTATGTAGCATGATGCTACAGTGTGAATGAATGTTCACGTTACGTGCGTTTTTCTTGATGCCTCACCAGGGCCAAGCACTGATTTAGGCACATAAAGCATGCTGCATGCGTATTGACTCACTGACTTTGATGAGATTTACCCCTTAGGTATCGAAATTTGGTACATAATGACAATACATTTTTCGATACTCGATGGTATCGAGGCAATTTGGTCGGTGCCTAAATAGTATTGAACTCGATACCCAGCCCTATTATACAGCAGACCTTGAATATGACATGCCACATAATCAGGAAATGTTCCTTTACTACAGTCATGGAAAACCTGAAAATATCATGACATTTTAATGTTGATTTTCTAAAACGTGATGGAAACATTTAAAATTTAAGAAGCAATTTAGATTTGTTTTTTTTTCTTATGGAAGAGTGTCTTTTATTACTGTGACAACACTAGCATACTTTTGTTTGTTTATTATTATTATTATTATTATTATTATTTATTGTTTACTACCAATTCACATATAGTTAAATAAAATAGTAAATGTTATACAGTAAGCATTCCGAAGTGGTATTCTATATACGTTCACATTGTTTTCCTATGGTGGTCATGGGAACGTAAGGTTCTGCAGCATTTTTAAACTGCTGAAAAATCGGAAGAGCTGCATGCAGCACAGTTCACACTGCAGACGTTCCCGCTCTGCTGGCTCCACACAGCTTGACTCAGTTGATTAGCTCCCTCGTGTCAGACGGTGGTGCACAGTTGAATGAATTTGCTCTCACTGTAACTTTCAAAAACCAAACACGTTGAAAATCCAAGCTGTATGTGTAAACCTCACCAACTCTGGCTGCATTTTTCTCGACTGTTGTCATGTTAATGGCCTGCGGCGCCGCTGTAATTCACCAGAGATGAAGCGAGAAACACTGATGTGCGCCGTTACTCCACAGAGAGAAAAACAAATACAGACAAATCAATAGAGTCTGCGCTTGGCAGTTTAGCGCATTCCCACACTGTATTGCTGTCACGTGTTCTACCTCGTTCATTCACAGGTAGATATTACACTTGGCAGGCAGGTGAAGCAAATGACTCACTTGATTGAACCAGAATCATTTAAGTCATACTCAAATGGTAGACATATCTTTTCCCCTTAAACTTTTCTGAAGAACTCTCATTTGATGAAATTTGCACTCTTGTTTTGAGATATTTTTCACCTGCATGTGACTACGCCAGTGTGCCAGAATCACGTTGAAACACCAGTGTCTGTCTGGTAAAGGTTTATTAACCTTGAAATGAAACCCGGGCCGTGGAGGCCATGGCCTCTGATACACCATGTGTAGCAGAAAATGAAAAGGCACTTGATATACAGTCTGGGGGTAATAGACTCCTCTGACTCTGACTGATAACTCATTACAACCCTGTACCTTTTTATAAATCAGTTTTTGTCCTGGTCTTTTCATGCTGTGATTGATTTTTCTTTGATTTTTCTTAAATCTCTGTTTATTTGATCTATTATTTATTGATTTTAGCTCCCTCTCTCTCTGTATTTATATGTTTTATACATGTAAAAAAAAAAATCTAATAATGACCTTTTAGACCTTTTTTTGTTATTATGTCACAATTAAACATCTTAATTTTAAACAGTATATTTGGGCTATTGTTTTATACTTCCATACAGCAAATTTAATTTATGAAATCCATTTTCAAAAAGTATGGTTTTGCTATTGTTTTTAATAAAGCCCACTTGGTTTCATATTTCATCTAATGCAGTGACATTCACATATATTAAGTGTGGCTTAAATGTCCAAATACTTTCAGGGCCACCGTGTGTCTGGTTTCTTGCTTTGACTTAATTATTTATGCTACCCAATATATTATACCATATATTCATACACTATTCATCATAACTCATTATAAATGATGCAGTCATTTTATTTATCACCACATTTTGTGGTGTGAAACATACCATCTGCAGTTACTGCTGAATGCATTTCTTTTCCATTTTTGATATTCAGTGTTGATTAATTGCTTTAAATAGCTTTAAATATTCTCAAAGGGTTAAGAGGTCTGTTTCCTTAATTTACCCAGCAGGCTGTGGACATTTGCACGGTTCTAGGTTACAGATCTCTGACTGTCAGCTTGAAATTAAAACTGTCTTTTAATGTAACATGGAACACATAATAGTGGTCAATCAGAATGGCAAAGTGTGCAGCAAACATGCAGTTTGAGTTTTGTGCATGCTATTCTTTGTGAATTAAGTTTTTTGTGAACAGCTAGTGTGGTTGTTGCGTTTAGACCCAGTGCAGTCCAAAAGCAGGTGTGTGCTGTACTGAATGACTTTCACTCAAGCGATTGTACAATGTGGAGAAATATTACACTCACACACTCTGACCTGCCTGTAATGACCCCATAAGGGAGCCCAACAGCTTTGAGGTGGTCTGACCTTTATTAGGGGCTGATATGGGCTCCAAGAGAGCTCAAAGAGACTCAACCCATCTTCCCATATGGACAGGGTGTGAAAGTAGGCCACAGTAATGTCTGTACCGAGTATCACTCCAAGTAAGACTTTTTTTTCCAAACTGGTACTTCAGGGGAGCACCAGTTATTTCTTCCACAGCGCTCAGGGAGACCAGAGACAGGAAGAGAGAAAGAAAGAAAGAAAGAAAGAAAGAAAGAAAGAAAGAAAAACAGAATGACAGAAAAACAGAAAGAAAGAAAGACAGAAAAAATTAACAAATGACAGAAGACAGAGACCAACATAAAGTATAAACAACATCAGGATTGATTGACAAATGACAAAGAATGAATGACAGAAATAAAGAACATCAAAGAAAGAACAAACAACAAAAATAAATAAGGAACACCAGATTGAACAAACACAAGAAAGAATGACAGAAAGAAAGGGACAACAGAATGAACGAACAAACGAAAGAATGACAGAAAGAACAAATTAATCACAAAAAGAAAGAACAACGGAAAGAAAGACAGAGAAGAAACATAAAGATTGCACAACATAATGAACAAGCTACAGAACGAATGAAAAACAGAATAACAGAAGGAAAGAAAAGAATAAACAAAGAAAAAGAAAGAACAAGTGACAAAGATCTACATAATAAAAACAATAAGAAAGAAAGCTTATTCTTTAGAAAGATAGAAAGAGACAGTGAGTGCACAAAAGTGAGTAAGAACGAAAGAAAAAAAAAAAGAAAGACAACTAACAAATAAAAAAGCCAACAAATTAACAGGAGTTTGAAAAATAAATAAATACATAAATAAAAACGTGAATGACAGAAAAAAAACTACAAAAGCTATAAATGAGAGAGATCAAAAGAATGAAAAAAAAGGAACAAAAGCAAACAAATTAACAAGAGAGACAAACTTTAATTTTGTTTGGAAAAAAAAGAATGAATGAACAATAAAATAACTAATGGAATAAACAAAGATGAATAAACATGATAAAAAAAGAGAGAAGAGACTACAATTAATTAAAGACAACAAACAAACATGAGCGAATGAGCAAGCAAATAAAATAACAGTATGAACAAACAGGAAAAAAGAAAGAAAGTGAGAGAGTTAAAGAAAGCAGATTCTCAGTCTGGCTGATATCATTTTCTCTTGGATTAGCTGTCTGGCTGAGTGGCATCTCCTGAGATTGGCAGGGTCTGATAAGGAGCAGTTCACACTTGTCACAGGCTCAATAACACCAAAACAAAGCAAGTGCAGTGGAGAGCAATGCGGCCGTATCTCTCTCTCTCATTCTTCAGTCTTCCTCATTCTCTCCGTCTCTTCACATCTGGTGAGAGTTGTGAAGAGATGGATCTTTTCATTCCCTCTCATCCCCTCTCAGATATATACTTCATTTTAAGACACAGAGAGATTGCAGCTGCGGCCCATCTCTGTTTGTGTGTGCGGAGGAAAAAATATGCCACATCGACCTTTCCCGGCGCTCTCTGAAATTCACCGCGGCCTGCTCTTGCTCTTGTCAGCATGCGCCGCAGATTTTTATTTGACACATCTTTAATGACGCCTTCTTTAACAAGCCCAAGCCCCGAAGTTCAAAAGCAACAATTTGCTTTTGTTTATGTAAATAGCACGGTTGCTCGCGGAAAGTCGTTTCACGTGCTGCTTATCCTAATTAGCAGGATGACCCGCGCGACCACTTGTCTGTTTGAGTCAGTTCCCGCATGACAGCGCTGGCATTTACAAGGACGACTTTCAAGATCGTTTCTGTTTTCTGGCAAAAGAAATCCGCACTGCATTGTCGTATTGTCGAGGTGATTCAAAAAGAATTGCATTCCATTCATTACACACTCTGAACTAGATCGTCAAATCCACAGATGAATACATATCCTTGTAGTGCTCACTTGATGTTCCTCATACTAGTGTGTACTTACATCAGAATGAAAAGATCTGTAAAACTATTCAGTTTCAATCACATCCGTCATGTTTGCACGTACGTGGCTGCTTGTATATGCTTGCCAACATCTCAGAATTCCTCATGAATTGTTAAGAGGGGCTGTAAGATATAAGAGAGAGAGAAAAAAACTTTCCATACACTGGGGCCATTGTTGCTTTTTGTTGATATGGGATAAATAATAATAAATACATGCTTAAATATGAGAGTGTGTAATGCCAGATGATAGTGAGGAGACCGCAAGGGAGTCCATGCTGTTTGTTTGCCGATGGTGCCTTGCGACTCCCGTTGTGTGTGTTTAGGTGGCTGGCAGCCTGTGGGTGGATCTTATCATATGGAAATAAGTGTCCCCTCAGGCTCCGCCTTTCCATTTGAGAGCATGAGGGAAACTCATATGTTCACTGCTTTTTAAGAGTGGAATAATAGTATTTGGAATTTGATAATGCTTTCTGCTGCCAATAAAATGTAATACCCTTGGCTATGTTTTACAAGTTTAGTTTCGAAAATCCCCCACATTATTTATTACCTGTAATCCATACAACTCTTCTTTACTGTTCTGTTCAAGGAAAATAAAATACAATTAAATTAAATAAAAAGTTATCTAAATTTTGAGGGTGACTAAATTTGCAGCAAATTTTCAATTTTGGGTGAACTATCCCTTAAAATACACAGTGACATTTTCCATTTTTCCATTTTTGTAACACTAAATATCTCTCTGATGGATCAAGCGTTACTTAGCTCTTGGTCTGGCGTTGTCCTCTGCATGTATTTGCTTGGTTCAGAAAAGAGTGGATAATGTTAGACCAAAACCTCCTGTGTCAGGGGAAGTTTGGGGTCTGTTCCTATTTCTGGGGTCTGATATTTTATTCTGGAGGTTACGGTTGACTCCACTCACTTTTTTAGCTCTCAGCGCACACACTTACACCTGTGCAGGTTTGACCTGGAGCCAGTCAATTCCAACCTCAAGCTCTGGATAGATGACAGAGCAGGGTCTTTGTCTACGCTCCTATGCTCTTTTTAAAGCAGCCGTCAATAACTTCTGACCCATGACTCTGCCAGTTGCTGATGTGCTCTCCTTTTTGCCCAAGTGTGTCTTCAAAATAAGGAAGGGATTGGGTTAGATGCAGAGAGAGACTGGAAATGCTCTCACGCACAAACATCAGTTAACTTTTTAATTCCTGTACGCAGACCTTCAGAATCAGCGAGGGAAGTTCATTCTGTCCTCCAGGCCGTATTAGCCAGCCTTGACTTTTAACTCACACCTGAGGATAGGTTCAGAATGATAAGAAACCATAAAAACACGAAATTACCAAAAACGTAATAGAGGCTATGAGAAATACAGAATTACGGATTCAAACAACCTCAGAAGCGTGACTTATGAAAGAAACCTGTTTGCTGAGGTAATTAGCCTCCTGATGGCAAACATCCCCTCTTATCCCTGCTTCATTAGGGCTGTAAACTCTCTCTCTCTTTTTCTCTCTGAGTAACCACAACCTTAATTGGCATTGTATACTGAGGTTTATGACCTGAAGCAAAACTGCCTAGACTCTGCATTCATTTGGCCAATGAGATTATCTGTGAGTGTGTGTGTTTGTGCACCACCTTGTTAAATATCCCCAGCATCTTCCACATAATTTGTGGATGAAGGCTTTGAAAGTACAGGTATCAGATTTTAAGCAGCTTGTAATCTAATGAAAATTTCAATAATGAATGGAGAGAGGCATCAGGTTTTCTGGCCCCCATTTCCTCTGCAATTTAGGATTGTTTACCTCAGAGAAACGTGAAAGTAAGTAAAGGCAAACACATGGAGATGGAATGAAAATGTTAATTTTGTTGGCTAAAAGGGTAAAAAGTCAAAGTTCTGTTTATTTGGAAATGAAAACAGTGAAAATGGCGTTCAAAGAGTTTGTTCCTTTTGATTTGGTCCTAGAGTGGCGCTCAGGTAAAGTGGCTCAGATCTGACTGTTTGTGGTGCAGTGCCTCCTAAGGGAAGAGCTTATGCTGTTTCTAATGACATTTCTAATGCTTAATCAGTGCATAAAAGGGCAAGCTTTAGATTTGCCACAGTACAGTAAATGGTAAAAGTACTATACATTTCAGCGCCCTTGTAGCCATACTGCGTGTGTTACTGTTACAAATTTGAACCCAGAATTGACAAAACATTTTGAGAACGTCCTCATTTGTAAGTTAATAAATATATTATTACTATTATTATTATTATTATTATTATTATTATTATTTTATCTGTTCCACATTCACTACATCTCCAGAGTCTCAGCCCACTCAGTATACTTAAATGTACAGCAATGTAAAATGTGACCCTTCAAATCTGCAAAATAATTTTCCAGGCTGATCATAGAATAAATCATATTTTTGTTTCACATTGTTACAGCTGCAACAGCTCCACGGCCCTTGTGGCCTCCTATCTTGTATGTTCCAAAGAGGGCAGACCTCATTTAGTTCCAACTTTGAAGTATGAACACAAAAAAGAAAGAAAACCAGGTGCAAATGAAGGGGCCCGGGGTTAGGTGCGTGGGAAGCAGAAAAAGGAAAGACGAACAGCAAAGAATAAAGCCAACCTGGACCCACACATGGTACCCACTCAAGGTGAACGGCTCGCTTCTGCACAGAAACAATGGCCATCACTCACCCAGCTGCAGACACACAAAATTAGACCGTAGAGAGAAAATTAAGTTGAAGAAGGAGGAGAAAGGGAGAGCATTTTCTGAGGTGATATATTTCAAGCCCGGATGCTTATGCTAAGCAGGAACAAAATGGCTAAAAGCAGTGGATACATATTAATGTGGAATGATGGCCCTCTAGGAGCCTATAAACACTCATTGCTCAAGCTGTGGATTAAAACGCCCATTAGCGAGGAGGCCATGGGTTCATCATTCAGCGCTTACAGGAAGCGAACACATGCGCTAATCATGTTACTACTGTATGCCCACCAGTTATCTTGGGGGTTTTGGCATGGCGTGTTTAATGATGGCCATCGCACAATGTGGCACATGGAAATATGAGAGGGAGGGGAAGCAAGAGAGAGGGAGAAGTGGCTTTTTTTTCACCTGTGCACAATTTAACAGGAGACTGATTCTTCAGCACAGTCACAGGTATTGTCAGTCGAAACCTCACAAACAGAGGCCGATTCGCTTCCAGTTCAGACAAACGCAGCTTACACTTCACCGTGTGCTGAATCCAAATGAGTTTGGGCAGATGATTATATCGATTTGTCTGCGTGAGGTCGGGACAGTGATATCTGACTTCTCATCTGATTGGTCAGGGATACACACACCTGTGTAATGGATGTATGAGTGTGTTTGCCCATAAGAGCTGTTATTGTCATTTCTGTTGATTGGCACTGATGCACTGTCATCTTGCTTGCATAGGATTTTGGTGCTCTGTGAAATGTGTTGTCATCAATTTTAATATCTATTTTCTCTCTCTTTCTCTTTTTCTATGTGCTGTTCCCTTCCTGCAATCACAAATCAGGTAAGTGCCTTAATATGTCATTATTTATTCTTTTTTTTCCCTACCCTTTCACTTGTTATCATCATATATTTAACCAAACTGGCTGCATGCAGGTAGCAACAAGCTTTTATATAAAATGTTATACTTTTATTCAGTGTTCTCTGCCAACAAAAGAAGTTCCAAATGAAATGCCCCTGTGACTGCACATTCTATATTAATGTTCCAAATGGCTTGGCAATTATAACCAGCCTATAGTTATGCTAATGAAATATGTGTGCTGGAATAATTGTTTTTACTACTTATTATTAAAGGTACACTACATAATATTTTTTTTAGGTTTAAAATTAACTAAATTTGCCAGGGAATTTTTAGATTTACATCCTTTGTCAATGTGTGTTTACATCAGAATTGTTTTCTGTTCAAAATTGAATCGAGAATGGTTTCTTAAATTAAAATTCAGTTTGAATTAAGTTTGAATTGATGCAGCAAATAGGGTGTATATCTACAGTTAGAATTTGATTGTAGAATGATGTAGTATTGAAATTAATTGAAATTCCAAGAAATTAATGACTATCTTATTAAAACAAACATTCAATGTTGGCTGGACAGACAGACAGAGACAGACAGACAGACAGACAGGCAGACAGACAGACAGATAGATAGATAGATGGATAGATGGATAGATGGATAGATAGATGGATAGATTTGATATAAAACTTCTAAATGATGGAGTAATAAGCCTATGTAAATGGAGGTTTTAAGCCACATTCCCTTTTGTTGCTTACCAAAAGTCAATGGAACTGTGACCTTACACACAGAGAGAGCACTTATTTCAAAACATAAAATACATACAATGGTCTCCCGTCATTCCCGTGACTGTTCTTTTTCTGTTGTCCTGGTCTAAAAGTCAGAACTGCTGTTTTTCTTCTTTCTTCTTCATTTGAGATGTCATTACAGTCAAAGGTGCAGGTATTTACTCTTGGCACATTCTACACCTCATTACTGTCCTTTTTTCGTTCTGTTGGAACATAATTAGGCTAATTATACAAATGTAGACATTTTCTGACTTAGGATAATGAATTTGGCCTCAACAGGTGGCCTGTAACACAGCAAAGCAGGTTGTGTGAAAGAAGACTTTCCCAGCTTGAGATCACCTCATGTAGTATCTGCTTCATCTCAACCAGTGGTTATTAGATTTATACAACGTCTGAGTAAATACTTTAGTTCATTAAAGATTAATTTTCAGTTGTAATGAAAATCTCTCTTTGAATTTGCTGGGTGCCACATATTGAGTGGTCGGGTATTCCAGATTCGACATATGTAATATTTTGAAATCAATACTGCAGCAAACTCCTCCCAGTGCAAACACAGTTAGGAGAAGTGTGCCTTGCTGAGATGGTCTGCAGAACCAATTTACAACTCCAATTTTGTTAGACCAAGGCAACATACAACATAACAAGATAAAACATTAAAAAATAAATAAATAAAAGGCTGGAGGCACTCTGTCTTGTTTATGAATCCACTCGGGTTAGGCATAAATGCAATCTGGGCTGCATTTCTGAATTTGGTTGTGTGTCTATGTGCACACTTGTGTATAAAGAGAGACTTTGATATGTCTAAAACTGACATTCTATCTACAAAATCAATTAATGCTGCTTCTTGCATGTGAAGCCATTGATCTGTTTTGCATGGTGCCAGATCATCTTGGATATTGATGATGACACATATTCAGATTAGTGCTCAGCAAAAACGTGTTTTCCAGTAGGCTTGCTGCGATAGACGGTGTTGGCGGTAATCAGACAGACAGACAGGCAGACAGATAGATAGATGGATAGATAGATGGATAGATGGATAGATGGATAGATAGATGGATAGATTTGATATAAAACTTCTAAATGATGGAGTAATAAGCCTATGTAAATGGAGGTTTTAAGCCACATTCCCTTTTGTTGCTTACCAAAAGTCAATGGAACTGTGACCTTACACACAGAGAGAGCACTTATTTCAAAACATAAAATACATACAATGGTCTCCCGTCATTCCCGTGACTGTTCTTTTTCTGTTGTCCTGGTCTAAAAGTCAGAACTGCTGTTTTTCTTCTTTCTTCTTCATTTGAGATGTCATTACAGTCAAAGGTGCAGGTATTTACTCTTGGCACATTCTACACCTCATTACTGTCCTTTTTTCGTTCTGTTGGAACATAATTAGGCTAATTATACAAATGTAGACATTTTCTGACTTAGGATAATGAATTTGGCCTCAACAGGTGGCCTGTAACACAGCAAAGCAGGTTGTGTGAAAGAAGACTTTCCCAGCTTGAGATCACCTCATGTAGTATCTGCTTCATCTCAACCAGTGGTTATTAGATTTATACAACGTCTGAGTAAATACTTTAGTTCATTAAAGATTAATTTTCAGTTGTAATGAAAATCTCTCTTTGAATTTGCTGGGTGCCACATATTGAGTGGTCGGGTATTCCAGATTCGACATATGTAATATTTTGAAATCAATACTGCAGCAAACTCCTCCCAGTGCAAACACAGTTAGGAGAAGTGTGCCTTGCTGAGATGGTCTGCAGAACCAATTTACAACTCCAATTTTGTTAGACCAAGGCAACATACAACATAACAAGATAAAACATTAAAAAATAAATAAATAAAAGGCTGGAGGCACTCTGTCTTGTTTATGAATCCACTCGGGTTAGGCATAAATGCAATCTGGGCTGCATTTCTGAATTTGGTTGTGTGTCTATGTGCACACTTGTGTATAAAGAGAGACTTTGATATGTCTAAAACTGACATTCTATCTACAAAATCAATTAATGCTGCTTCTTGCATGTGAAGCCATTGATCTGTTTTGTGTGGTGCCAGACCATCATAGATATTGATGATGGCAAATATTAGACGTATTAGTACTCGGCAAAAATTTGTTTTCCAGCTATTTTTCATTTGTTCTCCCCAATCCTGAATATGTGGGAACTTGGTTGGCATAGATGCAGAATTGAATGGTCATTAGGCCAGTAGACTGAGGTGTTTTGCTGTAATGTTGGTTCATGGCCCGTGTTGCTAATGCATTGTATGACCTGTGTTAATGGAGACAGAGTGAAGGCCTGGCTGCACCTTCTATTGTCACTTAATAAGATTGCTCTTGACCTCTGACTGCCCAACACACAGCAACAGATCTCACTTCCTTTCCTTTCCTTTCCTTTCCTTTCCTTTCCTTTCAGCAGTTGTAAAAAAAAAAGTTTCAAATTAAATGATTTGAATGCATTTTGTTTCACTGCACATTGTATGTGCATAACTAGGAATAACCAAGTTTGAATTTTGAGTACAAAATGCATCCATAGACTTCCTCACTCATACAAATTCATATGATTTGTGAAAAAAACGTACGTATTTTATGAGGTGGCAAATTTGTAGGAATTTGTATGAAGGACCACACCTAACCCCACCCCTAAACTTAACTGTCACAGAAATCGTACAAAATCGAGTGAGGTTGTACGAATCCGTACTAATTAGCTACCTCGTAAAATACGCACAAATTGGCCGTGAGATAGCGTTGAAAAGCACACATCCATCATTCAGACACATGCAGACATACTCCATTGGTGGCTTAATAAATCCATGTTTAACATGCAAAAGACTATCTGAACTCTGAAAGACTTCCTGTGCATTTCCTCTAGTTTCAGAAGCCCAGAGAATAAGAACACTTTAGCATTATAATGATTGTGGCCTTTTCCATTATATCCATGTCTTGGTTTCCGAACGCACTTTTCATACCATGGCGGAAGGGGGTCTTCTCGGAAACAAAAATTTTCACGTTTGGCTAATGGCGTTAATTAGCAGTTAATCTGTGATTTTCAAGCCTGTTGGTTTTTGCTGAGTGTCAATTAATAGCAGCAATAAGCTCAGTCTCTGGTGATGTAGATGCCTGGCTGTGAACGCCAGACAAAAGGCAATGCTTTATTGTTAAACATGGCCATAATGTCTGCATTAACAAACATTAGGCTAAGCTGCTACATTATCTCTGGGAAAATAAGGCTGAGATTCAGTCGTGCTCTGGGGCATGTATGTGTCTGTACACAATTGTCATTTTCAAGTTGTTCCAAACTTGTATACAACTCAAAAGCAGAACTACTGAAATGACTGTGAATCTCCTCAGCGAATCAGTTGATCTGGTTCCTAAAACCAGTCTAAATGTGCACAAAGTGGACTGGTTTGCTTTGTTTTAGAAGCTTAAAAGCTTCAGTCCCCGTTAATTGTAATCACTTGGAAGAGTGCAACTGGCAAAGTGTTTGGAATTTCCACAGAAGAAAATAGGTGAACTATTTTAGGTGAACTATTCCAGTTATCTACAGACTGTTCATGTGTAACTGTTCTCCATAGCTGATATGTCGGGCACAATCTTGATCTTAAACAATGCATGTAGCCATTTAATATATTTATACTCCTTTAATGGGGTTTCATTTCTCTTTCAGCAACAAGACTAATAACACTTATGAACTCCCTCTGTCATTTCCCTGTAGGCTCTGACCATTAAAACCACTAATTCTAGTCCATTAGACACAAAACGTCTCAGGTTACGTATGTAACCATGGTTCCTCGAGGGAACGAGACGCTGCATCGGAGGACGCTTTGGGAACGCCCTTCAGCGTGACCGGCTCTGAACCTCGTGTGTAATCAGACCAATAGATGGGCGAGACGTCACGGGCGGGTGACGTAATGACCAGGCAGCACCAAGAAGTGAAAAGTTTCCACTTCAAGGCGTACAGTTTCCTCGTTGAGGGAGGTCTGGATTGGAGGATGGTCTCAACAACCTCGGTTGAGAGGCCGGAAGCTATGAGTTGTGCCCCCTCAGGGGCCACACCAACAACTTCCACAGGATGCCCTCCGTATCAATCTCCTCGGAGAAAGACAGGCGGAGCGTTGCGCCCTCTCCCCGAGGGGGAAGTACCGCAGCGCGTGCTTCCGAACCCCGAGAGCGAGACTGACACACACACAGAGCGCTTGCTGAATGACAAAAAGCTGATGCTGGTCTCACCGCACGTGCTTTTATAGCTGCCTGGTCATTACGTCACCCGCCCGTGACATCTCGCCCATCTATTGGTCTGATTACACACGAGGTTCAGAGCCGGTCACGCTGAAGGGCGTTCCCGAAGCGTCCTCCGACGCAGCTCGAGTTCCTGAAGAGGAACCAAGTACAACAGACTATTCTATTAGTAGGGCAGGTTTCACTGTGTTTTGCAAATAGTTTTGCATGCTAGTCTATTGAGACAATAATTATATGGATCAGATGGTGATTCTGTTAAATAGATTTCCTTAGAGTAGTCATTAAGTCATGCACTATATTATTAAATTATTTGTTGGCAGATAATTCGTCAGTGTTGTTCAGACTGCAAAACGTATACATTGTTGGATGGATGGAAAGATGGATAGATGGATAGATGGATGAATGCATCCTGTAACTGCACATTTTCATGTATTTTAATACGACACCGTATTCTTGCATATAAACAATTTTATTTAATTGTATTTGAGTTTGCAGCATTTTTATTTTTTTTGGTCTCAGCAATTAAGCCTTACCGAAATTAATGTCCACTTCATTTACATCGTTCTCCATTGTGTTCCTTGCAGTACATCTGCTCCAGCTTTCTGAGGGCTTTTTGTGCAAATGCATCACAAGTTCACGTGCATCTAATTCCTCCTTTCTGCAGTACACATGCTCTCTACACACTGTCATATTAACAAAGCTTCCAACGTTCTGTCCTTGCTTGAGCTTATAATCAACCAGCACGACTGGCACTAATGCAGAGGGGAGTAAACACATTAATAAACATTATGCCCTAATCACACATTCAAAAGGTGCTTATTGCTCTGAGGTGTTTGTTAATTAAAGGCACTTTTGCGCAGGTGTTTTAGCATGCAGCATTCTGGCACCAGTCAACCACCTCCCCACAATTTTCACTGATCAATCGACAGGAGTCCCTCATCTCACAGGTTTTATTTGTTTGGCTCTTTTATTAATTTATTGTCTGTGTATTGATGTACAGTGGGTGAGTAATGGATTTTCTGCACAGAAGAAGGGTGGGCTAGTGTCTCGGTGGGCCCTTTGCCCATCAAGCACTGCCGAACGCTGCAGTACTCCAATAGCAAGTCAATTTGCACCCTTAAATTGGTTGATTATGCTGAATGGGGGTGGCTGAATGGAGGCTCATAACTCAAATAGATTTCATATTATGTAGAATGGCCAACGCTATGCTAATCTCATCTGCTCATTGATGGAGGGAAACAAAGCAAAGCAGAATGGGAGACTTTCGGTAGTAGGAATGAACTGAGGGGACTGAGCAGAAAGTGTAGTGCCAAGTGTTTAGACATTTCTCTTTCTTTGCAATTCTTTCTCACTCTCTATCTTTTTCATTTATCTTTTTTTTTTTCTTTTTTTTTTTCGTTATCTGCAGGGATCAAAAATAAGATGCTTTTTTTTTCTTTCTGCTGGCTCAGTTGGCCCAGCAGTTCAGATTAGTACATTTCATAGGCTCCACCACTAAAAAAAATATAGATTTAATTTTTAGTCATCTATTTTTATGTGTAAAAAGAAGAAGAAAAAGGTTACAACTCTGTGCATATGATTCATGTATTTTGCAAGCATGGTAATTTTGGTGGCAGTTCAATAGATAGAGCTGAATTTCAGTTAATTCATTAATTGAAGTAAATCTAAATTTCCTATGGCCTTAATAAATATGTGACACCTTGTTTTTTAATTTTTTTTGTATCTATTTTTTATATTATATTATATTATATAATTAAAATAAATTTTATTTTATTTTATTTTTTATAGCAGTATTTAAAGCTGTAACTTAGCTGTAATGCTACTCAGTGACAGGTATGCATGTATACATGTGATGTAAAAATGGCATACAGTCTATCAAGACTAGTGCAACACCTTGGTAAGTTTCTGATAACTTTTTAAGTTTTTTTTTTTCAGCAGAATTTGCAACAGTAATATTCAGTACATCACACAAAATGCAAAGTTATAAGGCATAAAACACATGTAAATTATCAAAATTTTGAGATGTAGTGGCAACACAGTGGACCGATCTGTTCTGCCAGCTTGCCCAAAAGTATCTCACACTGTCCTGGGGCTACAGGCCCTTTCTTATTGTTGAGCCCTGACTTTTTTCTTCTGTCTTTCTCTCTCTCTCCCTATCTATCTTTATTTCGCTCTCTTTCATGGACACACACACATCCAGACACTCGAAGTATGAGTCATAAACTCTGTTCTTAGACTGTAACTCAGCTCGGAGATAAAAAACAGACCCCCTTTTACCAGTGAAGGCCACAGCTGTAAATTTGGGCCTTTCTGAGTCAGTGAGAAGCCAAAGCTGTGACACAAAATTGGAGTGTTCTTTCTCCTCCACTGAAATGCTCTTTATCTCCAAAAGATCTTTAAAGTGCTCAAAGACTTTCCCTCCATAAGATGTCTGTAATAGGTCCAATCAAATAATAAATTAACAACATAAATTCCAGGCAAAAAAGTGGGAGAAGAAAAAAATTTAAAAAAAAATTAATTTTTTTTTAAATGTCTAGATCAAGCTATATAAGGCTGGTCTTGTCAAAAAAAAAAAAGGCCACAATTATTTTAAAACACACTGTAAACTAGTGCTAAAATGTTCTTTACCTAAGTTGCATAAACTTCCCAAAGGCCTACATCCGAACATCCCAAACCAGCATTATAACAGGATTCTTGTTGACGTACATTTCAGTTGAACTGCCGTTCTCTTCATGACCTTTCACTCTCAGCTCTCTATTACATTGAATGAGACAGAGAAGTAATTGCTTTTGACAAGGTCTGAGCCATGGGGTGACCTTTAGTCTGCTGATGGTCAGTTCATCCAGGTGAACCGCTTCTAGGGCCTCAAATAATCTCAAAAAAGTATGTCTAACTCAGGACTGCTCAGTGTCTCTACCTAGAATATTCTACCATGGGCAACTCTGCAAGGGGCTAATGACTCAAGAAACAAAAACACTGAAATCTACTGTAGCATTAACTTGTGTCCTCATTTGATCTAGTAGTTGTATTCAAACTGAAAACTGAATACAAAAAAAAAAAGGTTCAGAAAGGCTAGACACAAATAATAATACTTTTTCTTCACAGATTTATATTTGCCCATCTCCACATTGTATTGAGTGTTAATATTGTATGTTGTCTAAGGTCTAGATCTCATATTGTTTTTTTGTTTTCTGTGGTTCATTAGACTGTAATGAGAGATATATTTGATTTGAGGCCTTCGGCCCTAGATAGGACACATGGTTTGGAGAATGAATGGATGAATGTTAGTATTATTCAAATTTACATAATATTACACATTATTTTCACCATGGCTGGCTTGATGTTGCATATTCAAACCAAAATTGCATTGCTTTATTTAGTTTATTTATTTTGCATTGCTCTGCCTTTTTTTTCTTTGTTTTGCTTAATTTAGTTTTGTTATATATATATATATGTTTGTTTTTATTTATTTATACCAAATTACTGGTGCTGTGGAGATGCCAAGTTATTATTTGGTATTTAATTGAATACAGAGCAACAAGGCTGGGGAAAATCTCATCAAAGAGTATCAAATATAATACAGACCCCAGAGGTGGAGTCTATAGGATAATCTAGCATACTAACTGATAAGTGTGGATTCATGTTGATGTATTATGTTTTGAGGACCTGAGGGTTGGTAAAGTGAGTCAGTGTATGTTTGTGGCCACCTGCATGTGTGTGTTCTTTCTTTCTCTGGAGTAAGGTGAAAACGTGTCTCCCATCACTTTCTGTAAATGACACCATTCATCTGGGCTCAGACTGCTGATTCAAGAACTCTAGTCCCAGCACTCCATCTCAAACCCCCTCGTCAGCACCTGACCTGCCGCCTTGAACCTCTCACCCCCATGATGATTGCAAGTTATTGCACCTTATTTCATACAGATCACTTTCAAATCCATTCAATCTTTATGGATTGCACTACACTTACTCGTGCTTACATCCCCCTGAACTGCATGTCTTTAGATTGTGATGAGGATGTGTTTTTGTTTTTTTCTTCCTTCTTCTGATCTCCACCCTGTAAGACAGAATGAGGAGGACATGACTTATTCATCTAGCTCAAAGTTTAACATGACAGATCATCAGATCAGAAGGCCCACCACTGCACTATCCTCAAAACAAAGCATTGCCTGTAGGGCCAACACGTGTATCGCCTGAACTAGAACCAGCTTTTGTACACATTCTGAACACATTGTGCCATGTTTGAGTCTATTCCACAGATTTTCCTTTGAAATTATAAGTGACAATTAATTCAAACAGGAGATTCTGTTTCAGCCTGTGAGTCATACCTGACTCTGATCTCTAATGAAGCATTTAAATATGTTCATATTGTCAGAGCCATGCATAGTGGTATATATATATGTGACACACAGAGGCTCTTCATGAGTCACAAGTCCATTCTGCATCATAAAATAAAACTTTAATGAAACACTATAGTGCTGCACACCTGTGTCTTTTTAATGGCCCTGCATGAATGAATAGGTGCAGTGGCTAGGATGACAGTCGCCCTGTTTTATTGAATTAGGGACCTTTCCAACAAGCCATATCTCTGCAGTTCTCTCTCTCTCTCTCTCTCTCTCTCTCTCTCTCACACACACACACACACACTCACACACTCGGTACTGTGAATAACAGCACATAGTGCATTTGCTGACACCCATCTTTTATTTGCCCCTCCTTCAGGTCCACAGCTGGTGTTTATATATTGGTTTGAGCCTGCTATCAGAATATCATTAAAGTGCCCCCTCCAAGGTGATTGATAAAAGTGTGCATCAGGGCATTTTAAAAAGAAAAAGAGAGATCAGTAGAGAAAACATAAAAAAATAAAAAATGTATTGCATGCTTGAATGCAGAAGTTTGTGGTCCATTTGAAATGTTTGAGATGTTGTCAATTGATTGAAATTGTAAATAGACAACCCTCTACATTGCGAGTAAATCACTCGCATATGCGACTAAATCTTCACTCTGGGCGACTAAATGATGTCTAATATTAGCCAATTCCTAATAAATTCTCAGATTTTACTCGCCAGTGTGTGAGTTGGAGGCTAAGTATAAGTTTAGCTCAGATATATTTTCTCTCACCGAACACTCTCTGACTGAGCGCATCAGAGTTTCACTCTCCGCCAAGTGATCTGTGCTGTTTTTCAGTTCATCTGAAAGAATGTTCAACGCACCTGTATTTAACGTACCGTAAACTCTAGTGCAGGGGTGTCAAACATACGGCCCGCGGGCCGAACACGGCCCACAGAGGTGTCCAATCCGGCCCGCAGGATGATTTAAACAATATTATAAAATAACAAATAAAACATAATTTTGAAAATTAAATAAAGTGTATTTGCTACAATATTTTACTTTGAATTTAAAGCGGAACAAATGGCTAATTTATTTACGTTGATTTTGCGCCTCGGGATTCGGGACACCTAACA
>NW_015650091.1:294596-313095 GCF_001515625.1 Sinocyclocheilus rhinocerous | reverse complement strand
TATATATATCAATCAGTCTGACGAGTAAACTAAAAAATTTACTAGCCAATGGCGATTCAATTGCCAAGGTGATCGTAGAGGGCTGATAGAATTAATTACATTATATGCTTAATATTTACTCACATTTTGTTTTTGAATAGACATTTAAATTGCTTGTATATATACACTACTGTTCAAAAGTTTTGGATCGGTAAGATGTTTCTCAAATAAGTTTCTTTAAAATATTATTATAATTAAAAGTGTTTTTTTTTTGTATTATTATTATTATTATTGTAACAACGTTCGTAGTTGGGAATAGGCGGACATATGAACGAAAGTAAAAGCAGCAGCCCCTCACGGACGACTGCTACGTAATACATAACAAAACAACAACATAAATAGTCCGAGAGAGAATTGACGCACTACCTATGCGCGCTACATGTAAACGATACTCGTTGTTGTATTTTGCTGTCAAAATAATGAGTTCTTTTGGAATTCTTCAGCTTTTAAGAACTACCGCTTTCTCCGGTAGTGGGCGGAACTAATGCGCAAACGGCAATCTCATTGGCTGGTGCTCAACTATTATCGTCCCTGTTTTGATTTCAGCCAAATAAGTTTCTTTAAAATATTATTATAATTAAAAGTGTTTTTTTTTTGTATTATTATTATTATTATTGTAACAACGTTCGTAGTTGGGAATAGGCGGACATATGAACGAAAGTAAAAGCAGCAGCCCCTCACGGACGACTGCTACGTAATACATAACAAAACAACAACATAAATAGTCCAGGCCTGGTCCTCTCTCATCTTTCACTGTCGTAACTCCTCCTTTTATTCTTTCGGAGCTGCTCCGTGGGACTCGAGAGCGGTGAGTGGCGCAGGTGTCGCTCATTATCATTTACTCCACAAGCCTCGCTCTGTTCCCACGGCACTCGTCACAATTATTATTATTTTAATACATTTTAAAATGTGCTTATGTGCTTTCTTCCTGTGATGGTGAAATGTTCTGCAGCCATTACTCCAGTCTTCAGTGTCACGTGATCCTTTCCGATTTGATGCTCAAGTAACATTTCTCATCTAAATGGTTGTGCTGCCTATATATATATACACATACATAGGCATACATACATATATACCATACATATATACATATATAAGTCACACATTTAACATGTTAAATTGACAACTGCTTTTTTATCTCTAAAGTTTATATCTTAGTTGTTTGGGTGTTTGGTAATGTAACATTACATGCTTAATATCAAATTCCAGACCGAGGTTGGCTGTGAGAGTAGGCGAACTGCTCGTACCCTGCTGGGGTGCTGTATCTCAATGGAAAGAGACCCTGCTGAGAGAACAGTCCATCCAGATGGACCGTGCCATAAAGAGAGCACACAACTCTCATAACAGAGGTTCTCTCCTATATGAACCCTCAGTAGACACTTCTAGCTGAGCTCTCGTTGTTTATATCCAGACTTTTTTCAGTTCATCATATAGGAGGCCACTAAATCAATGGCTAGCCTGCTCTCTCTCTCTCCCTCCCCCATAATTTCTACTTATTTATCTGCAGTTACAGCTTGTTTGCCAAACGTCGGACTAAGTGTACCTTGAATCTGTAATCTCTTAGTCTTCATAATTCATAAGTCTGTGCTCAGCACCTCATGAATTACTTGACACAGCTTGTTGAGGTATACAGCCTGAGATACTATATCATGCATAGAAATTACGCATTCAGTCACAAGAATGAATTTCAAATGTGAGGTGTGTGGCAGAAAGATGATGAGGGAGGGAAAGAAAGAGAGAGAATTTAGGAAAAACTGGCAATCAATTGACTAACGTGTTGTGCTTGAGATGAGGGCCACAGTTTTACAAATGCAGCGCTCACTTCTCAGCGATGTCCCTGCTGTAGTCATCCATTCACTCAAATCCATGATTAAAATATATTAAGACTCCAAGTGCAAAGCAAACACCCACAGGCAATGTTAAGTTTGCTGCTGCGTTTTACGTCAGCACTTATTTTTGTGTTTTATTCTTGTTCTCTCCATTCCATTCTTAATGGATCCCTTCAGGACACATGCTATGGCAAAGCTTGAAGGCAGGGGAAGTGTTAAAAAATAAAATAGGGCTGTAAATGTAACATTAGGTTAATACACTTATATTTTTAAACATTTAATTATATGATTTAATTGAAATGAATTAATAATTAAAATGCATTATTAAATACATATATTTTTTTATTTAAATAGAATAGAATAGAACAGAACAGAATAGAGTTTATTGCCATTTGCACAGGTACGTTACAGTACAGGTACTTTGGAATTCTTGTGCACTTCTCAGAGTCAGCTTTTGCAGAAAAGGTAGTTAAAAAAAAAGTTTTGTGTGTTATTCTTGTTCTTCTCCATTCCATTTTTTTTAAGTATTACTTCAGGACATATATTTTTTGGCATGGCTTGAAGGCAGGGAAAGTAAAAAAAAAATGGCTGTGCTTATAACATTCATTTTGTGCACTTAAATATGACAAAACATTTTCATGGAACATGATCTTTACTTAATATCCTAATGATTTTTGGCATAAAAGAAAAATCAATTATTTTGACCCATACAATGTATTTTTGGCTATTGCTACAAATATACCCCAGCGACTTAAGACTGGTTTTGTGGTCCAGGGTCACATATATTCAAACTAGCAACTTATTTAATTGAACTTAACTACTTATTACATATTCATTAATACATTATTTCATCATTGTCTGATTAATTAATTAATTAACATGTCATGTTATTAATTACATAAAAAATACTTACTAGCACTGCTTACAAAGCAGAAGCCTGTTTGAGTGAAGAAATGGTATGCTAGAGGTTTAAGAGGAGTGCCATTCTGAAAAGCCCTCTACCCTCACTTCCTTTTTTATCTTTTAAAACTAGCCCCCTCCTTCTCTTTCTTAGACCTCTTTGAAAGCAGTCTGCCCTTTGGACGCTTCCTCCTCTTTCTTTCCTCATCTACAATAATACTATCTACCTGATCCACTCTCTTCTATATCTGTCTTCTAAAATGAAGGTTTTCTCTGAAAGAGATCTTGGCATTGAAATGCAATCAGAGAGACTCAAATGTGTTGCAGAACAAAAAAAGTACCAGAAGTGATTGGTCTGTGCTGAAGGGAGATTGTTGCCTATTTTAAAGGTGCCATTTAACAAATTGAGGCACAGTGAGGTATGAGGGTCCTCCTTTGTGCATTGTGCTGACTGTTTGCATCGCGTGATTGCTTGAGATGCTGTTTAGACATTGGAAATGGGGAAGGAATGATCTCTGGAGGGGTCAGCCTGGGCCAGAGGAGACCATCCTAATGAGATCAACAACAGGAGAAAAATAGCAGATATTCCCACCAACCCAATAATGGTGGTTTGTATACTGAAACATCAATAGGTGGGCTTTCACAGAAACACTCTTTCCAAAGTGTGCAAAATGGTTTTGTTAATCAATTTTAAACATTAAACTGAATTTCTGACAGGTCTTTTTGAATGTAACTATTGGAACATGACTAGAAAGGAGAAGCAATATAGTCTGGAATACAGTTTAGACACCATACTAAAGCAAATTAGTCTTTTAACACTGTATAAACAACTTTGAAACGTTAAATAATGTCCATCCCACAGAATACTTATCCAATTTATCTTCTGAGTGCTTAAGCTGACCGAATGACCAAAATTCACATCCATAATGGGGAATATGATCCACGTCAATCTTTTGATTCAATTTGAGACAGATTTTAAGACCATAGCCACATTCTTTTGTAGAAATTTTGATATGAAGCCCTTGAGATGAAGTGAGCTCTTCTAGCTGAAACAGCACATGTGGAAAGTTGATCTTCTAGCTTAACTGTTCTCATGTGGTGAAAGAAAAAAGACTGACAGACAGAAAGATAGCTGGTAGCACTGCTGTAAAACTCAAATACAGAAGTCCACAGGGTGCTGTGGTTGTTTAAGTGTTTGCTGGGATTATATGTGGCAGTGCCTTCTGTGTCTACCTTGGGATAAATAGAGTCAGTCTTGTCATGGCAGTTTAGCTTTGCGACTGCAAAAGTCAGTTATTGTGAATGAGGCAATCTGATTGTACAAGAATATACACATTTAAAATGTACCATTTTTTAAACAGATATTGACAATGCTCTAATGTACTACATTATTTCCTCATTGAAACAGTTTTCAATAGGGGTGCTCCGATCAGGATTTTTGAGGCCGATCACCCATCGCCGATCACAGAAAGCAGTATCTGCCGATACCGATCTTTTAAAGCCTTTTTTTGATCATTTATAACTATTTACTGTGATACTCCAATCAGGATTTTTAGACATTTATTCAGGGCCTGAATTTTATTTTTGAAAATGGGGGGAATTCCCCTCTTAGGTGACTCTTGTGAGAGGGGAAGCAGCACGGACTGTGCTTTCACACAGGAGTCCGCTACTGATCCGTAGCTGTTTACCACAACACAACATGTATCCATTAGTTTGATTTCAAATCCAAACATTGTCACTGAAAATGCTTTTTCAGCATTGCAATTCTTTTTTTTTTACACAGTACAGTAATACAATCTTTCACAGACATGTTTAAACACAATAAATATAAGCAACACATTATTCAATGCTTTTTACTTTTGCATTTACTTCTAGATTTATATATTAAGTTGCTCAAGCAAGTGGCAAAACATTTAAACTACTTTTCTTATGTTATCACAAACTTACCATTGACAAAAATAGTCCACTCTACTGCCTTTCCTTTTGCATTTAAATATGTATTACAAACAATCCTGCAGTTCATAAATAACTTTGTTTTCCTACCTCCATCACTGCTGCAGACGCACCGCTCCTAGAGCGCACTGCTGGACCGCAACCGTGTGCAGTGAACGCTTTAATCCGTTAACATGAGCGCGGAAAAAATACACACCACTTATGCACTGCAAACGGAGTAATGTGAACCTGCACCGGACAGAGACTGACACGTGCCACTGCATGTCGTGCATGTCACTGCAGCGTCATCAGCTTGAGATCGTTTTTTTGAGATTGGCCTTTTTAGAGACCGCCGATCAATCATCCCAACGTGATTATCGGCCGATAGTGATCGGTTGCCGATCAATCGGAGCACCCCTAGTTTTCAAGCAGTCCAATAGGCATTTCATCAAAGCCTCCATTGGTTTAGTATGTTTCAGACCACTGAACAGGCAATTTAATAGCACAATAGCTGTACAGTTTCACAGAGAAACAAAGCTCAATTATTCTGCGTAATAGAGGGGTGTATGCTTGTTCACACCTCAACTTGCCCTTAAAAAAAAACATATGGTATATTGCACTCCATCAGTGGCAATTAACTGTTTATTTAATTGTATTTAATTTTATTTTTCTCTCTTTTTAACACACTTTTTAGTGTTTAGTGTATTTACACTTATGATTATTTGAGCTCCAGCCATTAAATTGATAATTTACCCAAAAATTAAACTTTTGTCATAAAACATTGCTTTTGTGGAACTCAAAATAAGAAGAATATCGGGGTCCATAAAGTGACCCCATCGACTTGATGGATAGATAGATATAGTAGATCCATATAACTTTTCACATTTTTGTCAGAATATTTAATTTGAGCTTACACTTTAACATTTAGACTCTGTTTGTAAATTTAATATATTCAGATAGCATTTTTGAAATTAATTTGCATGGATTTTATGGCCTTGCTAATGATGGAGGCCTTGACATTTTTACCAAATGCACTAACACCATTACTTTGTTTCCTTGTAACAATCTACAGAAAACACAGATCTATAGTTTTCTTGAAATTCTCTATTAGCTCTTGACAAGTAGCTTTCCTGCAATGATGTGCCTGAGATATGAACAGATCTTTGCCACAGTAAGCATTCTTACCCCTGGTCAAGATCTATACCATCATACAGATCATTTTACAATTGACATTCTCCACACACACTGCTGTTGAATCCTGTAGCAGGCTTATGGTCGCATTAAACCTACTCTTACTTGTGATTGATTGGTCTGTGTCTAATATGACCCAGCCTCTTCCAGAACTCCATACCTAATTGCATGTAGGCTGCAAATCCTCTCAACTAAACCCTCAAACATAAAAATACCAGTATTGTTTGAAGCATGTTGTACTGGGGCCACAGTAAGTGTCTTCCAGCCCTAGACAAACACACACTGCTCTGGCCCCAACGGGCCTTATTATGCAGTCTCTGCAGACAGAAGCTGCACACGCATGTGTATCAGTCTGTGTGTGGTTGTGTAGGTGGTCTTGAGCATGACTAACGGTTTCACAAACTATCGATTCTTCCTTCCCCAGCCTTCATCTTCCACCAGCTTCCCATTTTCTATTAGCATGAATTATCTGATGTTGTAATTGTAGAAGCATTAGCTCAGCACAAAGTGGTCAACCATTAAGAGAGGTATGCCGTCATTCATTTTTAGGGCCACCGACAGGGCCGTATTTGTTTATGAGATGATATTCCATCAGGGTGCGAGTTAAGAGGGCACAGATTTGAAATAAAACCCCATCAGTCAATTTTTTGGACCGAAGAAAGCAATTACATAGATATCAGCAGATGCTTGTCGTGTCCTTTAAAGAGCGATGACTTATCAGGGTGATGATTTGCAACACTGAATCAGCAAAATAAATAGTCTTATGTTTGTGGCTAAATGCATAAAAGTATGTATTCATTTATTTATTTTAGCCATATTTCACCTATTTGTCATGTGTATATAAATTACTATTCAAAAGTTTGGGGTTAGTACAACTGTATATACATACATACATACATACATACATACACACACACATATATATATATATATATATATATATATATATTGATCTGTCAGAAATCATTCTGATATGTTGACTTTTGGGCTTAATAAACTTTTCTTATTATCAATGTTTGTGTTGCTCAATGTTTTTGTGAAAACTGTGGAGCATTTTTCAAATGTTTGTTTACATAATGTACATTTAGGTATGTTATGTACATGTAACAACAACAACATGGAAATTAATACATACATAAAAGTAGATTCAATGAAGTATATTTAATAGCTCCATATTCATGGTAAACAAGTGAACACAAACCTACATGCACACTCAGGCACGTGTACTCACAAACACGCGTATATTGTTGGCTGGTTACCACTACTGCTATTAATGTAAAATATTATTGCTGTCTATTTTCATGTAATTTAAAAAGTAATTTATTTCTGTGATGACAAAGCTGAATTTTCAGCATTCATTTCTCCAGTCTTCAGATTCACATGACCCTTCAGAAATAAAAAACACACATACATGGGGTAATGTCCTCATAAGTCACCTTCTCCTTGTAATACCTATGTCATACCCATGGCATTATAGATTCACATGACCCTTCAGAAATAAAAAACACACACGCACGCACGCACACACGCACACACACACACACACACACACACACATATATATATATATATATATACATACAGCACTTATTATGCTAATTTATGATAATATTATAAAATTATAATAATATAATATAATTATGATAATATTTCCTACAATAATGATGTGATTTACATTTTTTTTTTTTTTTCTTATCTCCTAGTAGAAATGCATTTAAGGTGAGTCAGTTCTCTCTGACAGCCACCTTCCAGCAATGCTGTGCCTCTTTTTTTTTCCTCACAGCGAGCACAACCTGCCTTTTTCATGCTACCTCTGCGGTAGCCTTTGAGTGCTGGGACACAAATACTAAATGCTAAGTAAAGCTGAGGCCCTCTCCAGAGGCGACAGAAACTGAAAGAGAGTTTTCACAGTCTGAAGAGCATCTCCTGTGTCCGCACACACACAGAGATCAACTTCCTGTGCTTAATGGGGATGCTACAGTCGTCCATACAGAGTTACAGCGCTGTCATACGAGGACATACCTGCACACTGTGCCCCTCAGCTAGAGCTTGGTCTTTTTATTCCCCCTCATTTACTCCTCCTCATTCTCTATCTTCCACGGGTGGCTGCTGTTAAATACAATGCATCCTAGCCCATTATGCCGCATTTAATTGAGTTAGCTTTCATTGCCACTTTTCGGCTTTAGAGGCTGTTAACATTTATTTTCCTGTCTAATGTATTAGCCCCGAGTGCCTTAATGAAGTATCCCTTGAGGGAGACTCTCACTCAGTTGCTCTCTTTCCTTCTTTCTCTTGAACTACCTCAGTTTCTCTTTGTTTTTTCCTCAGTTGCTGAAGACAACCAGTTCATGCTACTTGTTTTTAGAAAGTTCTGCACAATATTTCAGGCTGTTTTTTGTAGTTACAGTGTGGTCCAGAAGTCCGAGTCCACTATACTGAGGGGGAAAAAATAACAGTTCAAAATTGTATGTTTAATTCAATGTGTTTGAAAATTTGCACGGATTTCAGAATTTTTCTAGATGATCATGTTCTCCACCATGATTTGATCTTGAGCTTTGATGGAAACAACATCTGACCATCTCTACAAAGTAGTTCACAAATTCTAGGGAACTCATGAACTCATTTCAGTTAGCCTATTTAAGCTCTTGTGTTTTAGTCATGGTTTATGAGTCGTAGGTATTAATGTTTCCCATCATGATGCCTAGATTTTCGTGTTCCTCCCTTCGTGGTCTTTAGATTATGTTTCATTGTGTGGACTATTTGCCAGTTTCTTGGTTCGGAGAGTATTTTATTTTTAATTATTAAAACTGTGTGTGCATTTGGATTCTCTCTCTGCCTCGTCTCTTCAAACACGTAACAGTGATAAGTTCATGTGATTTTTTTTTTCTCCTTTCTAAATCCTAAAACTTTAGGATTAAAGTTAGTGTGGTTTCAGACAAGACTATTCAAAAGGCAGGGTCAGTAAAATTATTGTTTGAAAAATACTGTAAAAACAGTCATATTGTGAAATATTATTGCAATGTAATATAACTATGTTCAATTTGAATACATTTTAAAATGCAATTTATTCCTGTAATGACAAAGCTGAATTACATTACTCAAGTCTTAAGTCTTACATGTTCATTCAGAAATCATTCTGATATGTGGATTTTGTTAGTATGTTGAAAACAGTTGTGCTGCTTAATATTTCAAAATATATTTCCTAGTTTTTCATTTTATTGTCATGGTTTGAATAGAAGGTGCAAAAAAAAAAAAAATTGTACTGACCCCAAACTTAAACGGTAGTGTACTGTATATATCAAGCGTACACAGGCAGTAAGATGAGACAGTGATGGTGTGATAGTGTGTGTGTGTGTGTGTGTGTGTGTGTCAGTGAGTCTTGTCTTAAGATCAGGAAGGCCTCCAGAGCTTGCTGAGCATCTGTTCCTGTTCTGTCTTCACACAGCGCTCCGTGACCCATGTGATGCAGCCTGCTGGAATTGTCTTTTAATGATGTAGAGCCCGAGTCTTTTACCTACATATGCACACACACACTACGAAGCACTCCAGCACCGCAGGAGTCCCCCACCCACCCGCTTACCTCACTGTTCTTCTCACCCTCAATAAGGAACCTTGCCTGAGTATTTGTGTATGTTTTCACTTATTCATCCAATAACAAACATCGCTTGCAGAAGTTTCCCTGTTCCGCTAAGAGTTCCACACTTGAAATGTAGGCTGCGATCACGCCCGCGGCACAGCTTGATCCTTTCCATTAATCTCAAAATTCCCCTAAAATCACAGAGCGATGGTGCAAAGCCAGGCACATTACTCCACTTCAGGAGCCACGCAGATGAGGAGCCAAACAGGCCGCGATGCCCGAGTTTGTCACAAAGCAGGCGGTGCCTTCCATTGAAACGATGATTAAAGCGAGAAGAGAACGGTCGGGGCTTGTGTTCATCTCACAGGCCAAAAATACATCCTGGAGCAAAGGAAGTGTACGTGGGGCTGAGAAAAAAGAGAGAAAATGCTTTCTGCCTTTGTCTTTCGCATCTGATCCCCGGGTTCTATGCTTACACGCGTCAGCTGTGAGTGCGGTGATAGAGGCTTCTCAGAGCTAGCGTTCTGGTGACACCATGCAAAGATAGCAACAGACGACTCATGAGGTTCTGCTAATCTAAATCATGATACACACACTGCACTCCTGCTTTATTTCTTCACTTAAGACTCATTAAATTCAACCTGAAGTTGTTTTGCACTGATACTTTCACCCTTAATCTTAATTATGTGTTAGTTTTTCAGAGTATCCTCAATATTAACAGCATTGTGATTTTTATATTAGATGAACGATTTTTATATGTTTTTCTATTAACCCTGTAAAGAAATAATGGTCTATAATAGTCTAGTCTAATGTTTTGAAATGAAACATTTTATTGAATATTGAATATAATCATACTTTCTGTATGATTTATAAGCTGTTTTCCTCATGGGGACCAAAAAATAAAAAATAAATAAAAACCCAAATTTCCAAAAATTACTGGTATTACTATCCTTGTGGGGATATTTTGACATATTGTTCTCTCAATAATGTTTTAGTATGATATTTTATGATTAAAGCTCTGTTGTTTTTATTGTGGTTAAAACATATAATGCAGTGAAAGTCAATGATGATTGAGAGATGTACAAATAATCGTTCCTCAAAAGCCTGATGTATCATATTTGATTCATTTTAACATGATGTTTCTAAAAGAAAGGAGCCGTATAGGCTTAATTATGTGGTTGGTTTAAGCCGGATTAAGTCTTTCTCTGTTTTCTTGAATAGTATACTTAATTCTTGGTTGCCTATTGAAAAAAACAAGTGCTTGTTAAAAAAAATATGCAAATGAATGCACATTTTCAATTGTATTGTGAGCATGTGATCCTCTGAGAATTAATGAAACGTCAATCAGAAAAGGGCCAAAAATATCCTTGTATCCTCTATATGTCTGCCTTTTTTCTTTTGCTCTTATTGAAGTTTTTAAAAGCATGTTCGTAAGTTCCCATTAGGTTTGGCCATTAGACTTTGTCCTTGTAAGTTTTATGCCTCTGTTTAAACATCCTTACAGCATTAATCGCATGCATTAGCATCCTTCCTCCTTGAGCTGGACAAGAGAGACAACATAATTTTTGCCTTTATTTCTTCAATGGGAGAGAAGAAAGGACAATGGATGATGTGGACTCATAAACTCATATTATGTCTATATTAAAGCTCAATATGTTGGAATATGAGTTCTGCTAACCTCATGTAGCTGTGACGAGGCTGAAATGAAATACAGTACAAGCTGTATTCGAAAATACATTTTCTGAATGAGCACCATGGCTCAGTATGTTAACGCACATGTTTTAACCACAAGACTTCAGACAGCCATTTTGCTTTGTGTTATTTATAGAATTTTTGTAGCAAAGTTTTTGTAGCAAAAATTCTGCGAAGGTCCATTGTCAATAGTGTAGTGATGTATGAGGCACAGCTCACACAGAAGTTACTTTCAAAACAAGTAGCTTTCTGTTGGTCAACAGCCAATTAACTTGACCAACTTGAACCTGTTGTGAAATTTTGGTCCTCTCCTACCTGTGAGTTTAAAGATGGCATTGTATCATGATTTTGTATAATGAGAACAGTATACAATTGGTATCCCAGAATATTATGTTCATAGCAAAGTGACATTCTTCTCTTCATGGTTTGATAGATTTAACAGTGAATTGCTTACTTCATTCCGCCCACTGCTCACAGACCGAATGACTCCAAACTCTTGACATTTAACTCAGCTTGTAGAGCACTACTCAAGCAACGCCAAGGTCATGGGTTCATCCCAGAAAACACACAGGCGGATAATATATATTTGTTGAAAGCACTCTAAGTTGTTTTGCATAAAAATGCCTGTGTAATGCATAAATGTAAATTAATGTGTAAATAAATAAATAAATAACAGCTGTGATGCCACAGTTTGATAGGTCATCCTACAAAGGTGACATTAAATAATTTCACAATCTGAAAAAAGGGTTTGCACCTTTCCAGCGCAACTTTAAATAAAAGCTCCCCTCAGATTCCCCCCAGCTGAACTGCCCTCTTTCACATTAGGGAAATATTAGATGTCATAACAGATGCCATGTCCAGTTTGTTAGCCTCCATGTTCATGACGCAAGCTCATTTGATCTGTCTCCTACTCCAATATGGCCTTGCGTTCTTATTTTCTGGTTTTGTTTGAGTTTCTTTTGGAAGCCAGGGTCATGAAACAAGACAACAGACAAAAGCATCTTCAAATGGCTCCTGACAAGCTTAGTTTTCAAGATCCTGCATTTGCTTCTAGTGCTCCGGATAGGCTTTGTTCATAAACACCTGTTGCGTATCGTCTTTGACACACAGAAGCGGTTGAAATCTCTGTTAGCGTTCTGCACACTTGATTTACAGTAAGCTCATATCAAGAGCAACTTTCCCAAGCTTTCATCATTCGCCAAGCGTTAGTCATTGGAATCTCGGTGATGACCCTTCTCACTCGGAGCCCGAGGCAACTGAACAATCTTCCCTTTCTGGGTGCCAAAGGTCTTTGGATAATGTGTTTTCAGAAATCCCAAGCACACTAATGATAGATGATGGTTAATTCCATTATTAGGTCTGTCAGAGAAAATTAGGTCTGCGAAGACTGACTGCACGAAGGATATAAGCTTAAATCCTAAGAGAGAGAATTTCGGCTGAGAATGATTTTGCAGCTTGTCTGATTGAATTATGGAACCATTTCATTCAGCTCACCAAAAAAAGGAAGAACGCTGCAGTGCCGTTGATCAGAAAATAAAATTTCCAAAGCCCCCTGCGGTGGCAGCGTCGAGCTTTCTGTCACTAGTTCTGATATCTCCCATTGGTAAGCTGGCTGTTCCAGGGATGCTTGTGTCTCCCAAACCCCATTAAGAATGAGTTGAGTTTTGATGGGCATGCATCATGTGGGACTCGCCGTCACGCGCCTGTAAATCATTGTATCTGTTTGTTTATCACTTGCACTATTATGAGCTGAACAAAACCAAGACAATGAATTTATAAAATGACAACAAAACAAAAGAAAGCAGAGACTGGCAATAGTGTCAGTTTTCGCGTGAAGTTTCTTGTGCACTGGGGAGCTGCTCTAGTTTTGGGATGCAATTGTCTTAGTTAAGGATGGAGTCGTTGGGTGTCTCAGTAAAAAAAAAAAAAAAAGGAACAAATCCGTTCCTTCCAAATGCAGTCATAAGCTTGCAAGGCAAAGCATTAACAAAATATTTTTAGCCGAGTTGCCACTCTTTCTTGATTAGCAAAGACAGCTAACTGGAATCTGTCATGCATAGCCTCACAGCAGGTCAGAAAACCTTGATCTCCGGCAGAGCCCAGACTTCCATTGAACTCACTAGTCTTTTCAGCGACCCATTGTCCACCTTGATGTTAATGGCATAGAAATTGCAGCACCTTTAAGCAACTTGATGTAGAGGTTGCTGGCAGTACAGTTGTTTGTGCATGTTTTATGATTAAGACAGGAGACAGTGTTAAACCCAGAGGGGCACCTGTGTTAATGACTAGGGGGCATACGTGTTCTGGGCCTTGCCAGACCATCTGCTGTTTCTCTGTTAGGAAGTCTGAGATTTGATAGCAGGTGTGAGAGTAGATGATGACTTCAGCTAGTTTATGGATAAGTTCCGGTATGACCGTGTTGACAGCCAAAATGATTCACAACCATATGCAAAAGATATGCTGGCAGTTGACTTAAAACATGTTTGTGTGCAGGGACCGAAGTTGACTAACTAACTAACTGACTAAAACTAACTAACTAACTATTTATTTATTTATTTATTTATTCTACTTTCTACTATTATGCATTTATTTATTTGTTTTTAATTAAAAATAATGCTAAATATATTTTGGCTGGCAAAATGTATTTATGACTGGTAAATCTGTTCAGTTCCCCCACCATTTGCAGTTATGGCAAAAAGCAAATGTATTTATTTTGTTTACTTCTAAATCATGTTAAATACTTTGGCTGGCAAGAAATATTTCAATATTTTGCAAGACTGCTAAATTTGCTTAGTTCCCTAACCACTGGCAGTTGTGGCAAAAAGCTACTTTCCCCCCACTTGTAGGTATTGTGATTCTTTTAAAGGTTCTTTAGGGTTTCAGATCTTCACAGTAACTTCTGGCTGTGCAATACGTTTTGCTGCTGAGATGAAAAATGGCTGCCCATGATCTGTCCATCAGTGATGAAATGTCTAACCTTCAATGCCTATTTGAATAACACTCTCTCTTAATTGACTTTATTTTTACCTGCGCTACATTAGCTTTATATAAGCTAACGATCACTAGCATCCCGGGGTTAATTACCGGGCATGAAAAGTTGGTGTCTCTTATACCCGCTGTGCCTCTCTCATCTCAAACAGAATTGCTCTGCTGTGGAAAGCGAGAGAGTTAAAACACTTCGCTGACTGGAGAAGGAAGGTTCCGTGTTGATCTGCATCAGCAAATTCAGTTACGAATTCACAAGACCTGCTCACAGCTCCCTGCAATTTGTTAACTCCCTTTTGACTTTGTGAATTGTCTGTGTGAAGTGAACTACTCATGTGTGGAGCTTTTGGCGAGCGTGTAGGCATGCTAGTACATGGTGCAATGGTGCATTAACCTTCTTGCTGTTGGGCTGTAAGTGGGAAAAATATTAAAACAAAAAAGAAAGAAATGGTGGTACATAAAAAGTGGAGATATAGAGATATAAGTTAAAATGGAGAGGGACCGTCTCCTATCTCCCCTCACCTTCACAGTCAGACATAAAAAGTGCAGTCCAACGCTCCACCGAAGCAGACAATAAATTAAAGCAGGGAAAAGTTAGGAGGCGAGAAAAAGAAGCAGACTGATTCGCTATTCTCTGTTTTCGTCTAACCTTTGAAAATCACCATTTATTTGCCAAGGCCAGGGGAGCCTGTCATTGTGTGAAATAAGAAACATGGGATTTAAATCAATTCTCTATTGTGGTAGGAGCCGAATAAACATAGAGGACCATGCAGGGACAAAAACATTTATCCAGCAGATAGATTCACCCTGCCAATTACTTTTTACGAACAAAACAAGTTTTTAGTTGGGAAAAGTAAAAAAAAAAAATAATAATTTAAAATAATTGAAGAAATGAGGGTTAAATTGTTGACCTCAAGCATTCTTCAATCTACGTCACCACCAAGAATGTTTTTACTCTACTTCAGCTAAGAGCCTCTTTTATTAGTGGTCCTGAGTGCTCAGGAGTTCAGGAAGATTGGTTTAAAGTGTCTGACTTGTATTCATGCTCCACAAACGGAAGTAGCTGTACTATCATACAGGCTGGCATTCATATCTGCTGTGCTTCTCCTGGATAGTGAATGAATATGTGTGGCTAGTCGCGCATTGTCAAAGAGGATCAGAAAATCAATTCAGCTGTTGCCAGTTTTTGAGAGTAACTTAAGGTCTTGTATGACTGAACTGGCGAACAGGGAGAATTTGTTCCACCCTTTGCTCATCTACAGGTGTTGGAATGAAGATAAGACCTCTTCCAGTGGTCCAGCTTCCTCACAGCAGCATGATCTGGCCCATGGGCAGCCCTCCTTGGCCTATTAGAGACACTTTTAGATATGTGTTTGTATCTCGGCTTTGGTTCGCTTCCCTCAGTTCATTCTCTCTTTTGACCTGCTGTTTTCTGGAACAAATGCATGGGTGGGGGTGGGGGGGGACAAACTATACTATTTACTCAATCTACAGCACAGAACACTCAGGGAACAGTGTGTTGAACAGTGTACTGATTCCTGAACAAATGACTATTATGACATGGTCCTCTTCAATTAATAAAAACACTCATGAATCAGTCAGAGTGCTTACTGACTCGTATTTATTTATTTTAAATAAATTATTATTATTATTACTTTTCTTATTTTTTTTCTTTCTATAATTATTATTTTTTCTTTAAATAAATTCCACTTTGGTAAACATAATATACATCATATATCTGTTCTGTTGAATTATGAAATGATCTCATCATTTGCACACTGATTGCTGATTGGCAGTAAATGCAAAAAAAATAAAAAAAATAAAAAAAAATAAAAAAAAATATTTCTTCCTCCAAAGTTCTAAAAGAATCGTTAATGACATAATTAAAGTACTGGAACCAGAATTGTTAAATTCCTTATGATTTGAATCCCTAGTTGAAACTGAAACTTTATTTTTTTATTTATTTTCCCCCTTTCCATTTTTTCTTTATCTTTTTCTACTGGCATTTTATTTTCCCTTCTGCACTCTGTTACTCATTTGTTAGTTTCATAAGTGTTACACACGTCCCAGAGCTGAGCCAAGGTATTTTTTGCAAGCCCTTGAGGAAATCCTGCACTTTGAATAAACATATGCATGCAAGCACATGCTAGCAATAACTAATGTTCATTTTCTATATTTAGCTCTACTTCCCTTCCTGTCCTTTTAATATTAGCATACATCAGTTCAAATGAGGTCTAGTGGGAACCAGTCATATTCTCTTAGCAACAGACACAAAATCATACCACGTGTATGTAAACGTTCACCTCAACTTCCTCCACACAGATGGCAGAAGGGCAACTGATGCATCAGTATGTGTGTTTGACAGAACAGAATCCCAGCTGATTCAGAGGTCAGGTTGAGGCCATGCTAGTCATCATCTCAAACTCCAGAGGGAAGAAACAAAAAGGATAAAATGCTCCAGAATGACAGGAACAGAGAAATGACAGCTAATTGATAGAGGCTAATGGTTTGCTGGCGGCCCATCGTTAAAGGCATCCACATGTAATTAATAGATTCTGCAGAAACAACATGAATGGCATTCTGAGAGGTTGGAAATGCTTGTGCACCCTAAGGCCAAAACACCCTACCCTTCATTCTCCATACCCCCTCTACATCTTTCTGTATTTCTTTCTTTTTCTCTGTCTAACTCTTTCTTTCTCATATCAGAAACCCTCAGGCTGTATGGTCAGATACTGTCTAGGTCAGTAAAAATGAGCTTTTTGCTTTGGGTCATTGAACTCTGTTTGCTAGTTTGTAAAATAGATTTTGCACATTTGAATTAAATTTGCTTTGAAGTAATCTTTAGTTCTGCTTTTGTGCATATGAAATTGGAATAAGTAATAGCTTTTTTTTAATGCATGCATGAAATGAGGAGGTTTAAGAAACTTCAGAATGAGATACTTTCATGCTACTCTATATCAGCAGTATGTACAACATCATTAATGCACTAAAATGCAGTAAAACGGTAATATTGTGAAATAGTTGTGTGTGTGTGTGTGTGTGTGTGTACAACAGCACACTGGGTTTGGTACTGTATCCCACAATGCAATGCGCTTGACTCGACCTTCCAATTCAAGTGTGATAAAATAACTGGAAGCTTTTTTAACAACTTTTTCTTAATTCATTATTTTAAACTGCCAGAAGACATTTTTACTTGGATTCGAAATGCCCGCAACATAACCATATTTATATCTGCTAAATTAATAAATGTAAATGAGATGATAACCGGACTCCACTTGCTGAATTAAACATGCAACGTAGTGACAATGTCGCATACCACCATTTGAAATATTTATACTTGCACATTACACAGTAAGCAGCATGCTATTTTTTTTCCCTTTCTGAACATAGGAAATTAGTATCTGTAACCTGCAGTACATCCCTACACACCTACAGTAACATAATACAGCACTTTATCACTGTTTGAACCAACAACCTTTCAGTTAACAACTCAGATTTTTAAAAATTAGGCTAATAGAACTTCATGACTGTTATTATTATTCTAATTTGTAGTAGTGGTTTTTGCTGTATTAATATATTGCGTTGTTGTTTTGCTTTTTTTCAATTAGATAACATGCAGCTAATGTCACTGTATCTGCCAGTGTTAAACTCATGTAATCACTCTGCCACCAATATATGTCATATCCTTGTTTTCTCTGTGTAATCCTCCCTTCCTCCCTGCCTTTTCTCAAACACAGAGCTTCATAAATCCATGAGATTAAAGCGGGGCTCATATGATGCAGCTATGCCAGATATCAAAGTTGCCTCAGTGACTACGTTTACATGGACATCAGTAATCTAATTATTTACCTTATTCTAAATAAGCCAATATTATGATTATGGTGTTTACATGAGTGGCTTTTAGAATATCCCTTTCATGTTCCCGGTTTACATGTTATAGTACATAGTTTGATTAATGGCACGCGTCATTACGTCCCCACGTTACGCCGTCCGACGTCCCCTCCGGAATTTCACAAATAATCATATAGTTCGTCTTCGTGATGATGCCATATACAGTTTTGGGTGAATTCATCCAGGAGATCAAGAAACAACAGTCCCATAATTTTTGATGAGGATGTTGCAAATGCCATGTTGCATGATGCCACTCCGGGGCTTTTATTATTATTATTATTATTATTATTATTATTAATAATAATTATGAATTTATTTGCATAGAATTTTGTATAGCAACTATATTTATAACTATATATTTATAAATATTAATAATTATGGATGCACCAATACCGATACTGGTATCGGTATCGGGCCCGATACTGAGCTCCTGTACTCGTACTCGTTAAAATGCCCCGATACC
>NW_015650091.1:294231-294559 GCF_001515625.1 Sinocyclocheilus rhinocerous | reverse complement strand
TTAGTGTTTGCTTCGATTATGACTTTAGCCAGATTAAGGTAATCAAAAATCTCTGTTTACATGGTAGATTCTTAATCAGTGTATTGTCTTAATCGTATTAAAATCGGAGTATTGTTGTCCATGTAAATGTACTGACTGTTAGCATTTACAAAAAAAATAAAAAAAAATAACACATTTCATCTGAGGCACGCTGAGCTGGGAATTCATCCAGGAGATCAAGAAACAACAGTCCCATAATTTTTGATGAGGATGTTGCAAATGCCATGTTGCATGATGCCACTCCGGGGCTTTTATTATTATTATTATTATTATTATTATTATTAATAAT
>NW_015650091.1:289201-293891 GCF_001515625.1 Sinocyclocheilus rhinocerous | reverse complement strand
ACAACAGACAGCAGAATGGAGTTATTAGATATTAAGGATGTCTACGAAGTATAGGTATGCAATGAGTATAATGTTAAACATTCAGTATTAACGTCTGTATAGCTGATGTGCGCGAGCTGATGAGCAAAGCACGCTGAGTGGATTGAGCATGCGGCGGCGCAGATGCACGAGCTTGTCGAGTGAATATACCTTTCTCACAGACATCACTGGAAAGTTTGTAGTTCGGTCGGATACGTCAAAAACAAGTAAGTAAAACAATGCACAAGTTACTTAACGGTAGGGAGGGAGAGAGAGAGAGAGAGAGCGCGAGTGCGCGTGCAATTCTGTTGTGTGATCTTTGATGTTCACTCGACAATTCATGTTCTGTACCCAATATTTTAAAAATTTACAAATGCAATAAAATATTGGTATCGGTACTCAGTATCGGCAAGTACCAAAAATAAAAGTATCGGTATCGGGCGAGTACTGGAAAAAGTGGTATCGGTGCATCCCTATTAATAATAATAATTAATATTATTATTATTATGTTGTTGTTGTTGTGTTCGTGGATGGATCAACATCAAATCCACAGTTGTCATCACCTCGTGTATCGGGAGCAGTTTATATTGACTACATTGTTAAACTGTAGCTTAGCCTTTTTTTCAGTCTGTACCTCTCATTCAGTGGATTAACCTGCATGCATCGCAGGGTACGGCCGCCAGTTGTCATTATCATCTTTATCCGTCACAATCTCTCTCTCTCTCTCTCTCTCTCTCTCTCTCTCACACACACACACACACACACACACACACACACACAGCATGGCATCGTCATTAAAGTCCTTAACCTCAGACGCCTGTGTTTGTCTTAGTTACCCTAATCATATTTCCCCCCTTAGCCTTATTGAGAGAAATTAGCATAATGTTGTGGCATAATGTTGTGGCGACAGTGTTCCGTGAATAGAAATGTCCTCTGCCTGATGTAACCCTGTTCTGCTTCTGAACATGTAATATAAATGAAACACGGCACCAGACATGATAGTCAGGTCACCATCTTCAACAGGTATTCATACATGCAATATGTTCCAGTCTCAACTCGACCCCTAAAGACTGGGTTTATCTGGGTGATTAAAGCTGCTGGTAGCTTGGAGTTGTTTTCAGACCCAATCATTAATCATATTGTTGTAGCATGTGTTGTAGCGAGAGAGTGCTATGTCTACTCAAAATACAGGGACATTTTAGCTCTTGCTTTAAAGACAACATCAGACAGTTTTGTCATTAAGTACTTACTTTCTTCTTGGGAACACAAAAGTTTTAAACAATTGAACTGGTTGCTGTTTTCCATTCAGGGACAGTGTAATAATAAGAGTAAGATATGAATAAAAGTAGCATAAATATGGCCCGTAGACCTTGTGCACTATATTCCAAGACAACTTACATTTGTGTGAAGTACAGACATTTGAATTTATTCATTGATTCTCTTTACCTACTGTGAGCTGTTAACCACTGTAACCAGATCAGTTTGATTGGTTTGTGAATAAATCATTCATATCAGATTTCTGAACTGGACTACCTAATTCATTGAAAAACTCCAACTTGGAATACAATGCCTAAGCCAAATGGACAACTTTTGTGTACTTTTATGGTGCTTTTGAGGGCGAGTAGATGATGAAAGAATTATAGTTTTTGGATGAACAATCCCTTTAACTTTGAATTTAACTCTGAAGTGTGTATGGAGCCTCTTAAGTCTTGCATACTGTAGTTTCATCGCAATGCATCTTGGATGTTACCTTTAACTTGTCAGTGTTCCGTGAATAGAAATTAACAGTCTCTGTTGCTGCAGGATGTCAAAGAAGTTAGATGTCCTTATTGATTCCCCAGTATATTTTCAGTTCAGTAGCTTTTATTGAAGCTTGTCTGCTGCTGTGGTCTAGGTCTATATTATTACACACTCTGGACTGAATTAAGGCCTTGAACATGTACACAGTAATTAGACACAATATGTTTTTCTGCTGTTGAGCACAATAACTTACCAACACATTACACCTTTACAGACCCAGCCATGTGCATGTGTGTGGGGACATGCAGAGGCCTGGAACAGGATTTACCTCTGTAGGTTATCCTCCTTCACTTACAATGATTTATTCAGCAAATACAGTCTCATCAACATGCCTAATAAGATTTTGCAGCACTGCAGGCAATGCTGAGGGCACATGATTAGGTAAACAGGGCTTTAATCAAAGGCTCACATTAAAGGCTCATTGCAATTAGCAGACCTTTTTGGATTGTATTAGTGTTATGGCATAGGAGCTCTCAGGAGGACTGTTGTCCGCCATGAGAGGCTGTCGTCGGGTTGATATGGAGGTGAGTGGGAGGGAAAAGAGGAAGAAGGGTGTCCTCTAAAGGGGGGTTAGTTGTAACTGAGTGCAAGTGAGGACCAATTGTTGTTGTTCCATCATCACATGGAGAACAGTCCCACAGTGGAGAGATTGTTTTAGTAATTATTTTGCCTTTTTTTTCCCTCTGATGTAAAACAAGTTTCTTTGTAATTGTTAACCATTTAGTTGCCCTCTGCCTGTACATTTACTTTCTAGAGCATCAGATGGAAGTAAATCTTTTAATTTAGATCTATGTGATTTTGAAGATTTTGATAATCCATTATGGAGATATAATTCCCTTAAAGTGCTTAACAAAGAGCAAGTTTTGGAAGTTTAGTTTGGTGTCTTTTTGTTTTAATAGTAAAATTGTAGTACTAAACATGAGTAATGTATTGTATATTAAACTTTAAGACCAAACCTTTCTCTCATTTCTTTATTTTTGGAACAGAAGGCAAAATAAATGAATGAATGAATGAATGAATGAATGACCTGAAGTCGCCTTTGCTTCTTAGAGCACCATTGAGGCTTCTTAGAGCACCATTGTGTGTAGTTTATTTCCCTGCAGAAGTGTCCTGGGTGATGTTGTGAGATAACATCTCAATGGAGCCCTCCAAATGACAAGCCAAAACAGAAGAAAGTGCCGGCACATAAACAGAGCCGAGCTACAAAGAGGCACCACAAGGTGCACACACACACACACACACACACACACACACACACACGTATCCCAGCTGAGCTGTGTTGATGGAGAGTCAGTTTGTAGCAGAACGGCCTCACACTGTTTCCTCCCACACGGTCTAGCCGAGCCATGCTCCAAACCAGCACTTCACTGATCCGTTCTTTGTTTCTTTGTCTCTCTTTATTTCTTTTTGCTCTTTAGATCTTTATGCTCAGATATTTCTTGTTTTCCTCAGTACGTAGTATTACTTTTGTTTTTCCATGTTTCGTTTGTCCATCCATCCGTCTCTATGGGGAGCCACTTGATAGCTCATGGGTTTTAGGGATGGCCATTTTTGTTTGTCGTGTTTATATTGTTTCACATGTTATTGTTCAGAAAAACAATAATATCCACATGCTCGGGTGAAAGTTGGCTCCTCAGTCTAACAACAATACAAACGCGTGCCGACACAGATGTTCCAGATAAAAGGTAACGGTGTACTAAGTAAAGTTTCTTACAGCGCTTTGTGTTTTCTGTTCTTAAACCATTCTCCCAGAGGAAAATTAAAGGAAGCATATGTCTGAAGATCATTTAGCTATCAGATAAGGTCTCTTGTCAGCTCACTCGGGGCACAGCTGTGCTTACATGCAGTCGTGAATGCAGTGATAGACAGCTGTCTTTCCTCCGTCGACTCGTGTGTAGATTTAATGTGATTTCTCATTGTGGTGGTGATATTATGATAACTCAGTTTCACTGATTCATTTGATCAAAAGTAATTCCATTTAGTAAGATCATTTTGATCAAAGTAATTCCAAACTTTGCGAGGCAGATGATGACATTCTGTGATCAAATACAATCAACTTGTTAACACGCTCCACAGCAGCACCCAGTGCATTTAGTTATAACTGATTTTTAGTTTGCATGCCTAGGATTTATCATGGATTCCCTGCATTTACGGCCAGCAAAGCAATACGTAGTAAAATTCGAAGTGTTTTTATTTTTCGAATAACAATTAAAGATTGAATTTTCGAATATTTGTGCACACCCCTACTGGATTTATCAAAAATAAAAAAGTAAATTAACCCGTGCCTGTGTTTTAGCCGATTACAATGTATTTTCTTCAATGAAACACATATAAGTGATGATAGTGTTGCTGATTTACCTTGGATTCGAGTGAGAGTGAGCCTGCAGTGTATTCGTGTGTAGCAATTGCAATCAGAGGGGCAAATGAATGGTAATCCGCTGACTCCTCAAAATAGCTGTCTACATGCGACGCACATACAGTAAACCCATATGTCGTTTACTCTGCTGCGCATAATAGCACCAAATTAATTTAAAAACACAATATATTGACCCACGTTCTGTTTTCCATCATACGTTGTGTAGCGTCTGGACCAATCAGACACACCATTTTTCATTTGATTTAACAAATCAATTATTCATTAGATTAACAAACATTCACAGACCCCTCACCCAATAAACATACTGGGTGCCAAGATGTCTGTGAACGAGGCCCAGGACCCTGGTTACCATGGCAACCATGACACTATTGCTAGACCAGATAATCTTTACGACCTAATGGCATGTTGAGAGTTCTCCCTCTCACTACAATTTCCATAGGAAAGACACAGTGCACAGTAAAAATGGACTCTTCTCTAATTAATTAATAGGAAAAC
>NW_015650091.1:274281-289190 GCF_001515625.1 Sinocyclocheilus rhinocerous | reverse complement strand
TTCATCCATCAAGCCTCATTTGCCCTTTCCCCTGTATGAGTGATTGATTGTTTGTTTGTTTGTTAGACTAGTTTGTGTTAGTGTGTAGTTAAAACTACTCTTGTGCACAAATTACAGTTTCTGATTCTGCCTTGCAAATTAATTGTCCCTTTACGATTTTGATCCTTACTACATGCTCTAATGCATTAATACTGTAGGAAAGTATTTTCTGTAGCCACATAAATATTTCTTTCCTAGAGTTTATATGAACTTACACTGAATGTTCGCTGGACGAACAGATTGGTTGATGGCAATTTAATTCTGCTACAGTTACTACTGGCAGCTGATATAAATAATTGTAATTAATCATAATTAATTGTAATTATTTATATACATTTCCCTTTTGAGCTAATTTGCTGGAGTTGTGCACCTTCGTAATGGCGTAAGATGACCGCCAACGCACCGGTGTTCGATAGAATCAAGAGAGTGTGAAACCAGGCCAACGCTGTGGGGGTGCCGGGAACAATCGCAATTGGGTTCGAACCACAGCAAATGAGCCCAGTGTGAAAGCCACCTTAGTTTCCCCTATACATCCCAATAAGATGAGGTGTCAGAAAGAGTGTTGTCGGAATGTTTAGCATTCTCCCATATATTTGTTGTTGGTTTATAGTTGCAGGGTTTAGCAATTAGTGCCACGCCTCTATCTGCACTTCTCTCCTTGGCTTCATGCTTGCGTTCACTGCAATTAAGAACGAACTGCTCATGTGGATAGATGTGGCCTTCCATTTTTAATTAGCAAAGTAAATGTGTACATAGCCTGAGATGTTTGGCCTGCATGTTGATGAGTTTGTTTGCTGCCTTATAACAAGACCGAAGAGGGTCTATTGCTGCAATGTGAACATTTCAAATGCAACAAATTATGATTGGAAAAAGTGTGGAAGATGTTTTTTTTATTTTTTTTATTTAAGTGTCACTTAATGGTACACTTTGATTAATATCAATGTTTCTATAGTTTAGATAAATTATGCTATTGTGAAAAAAAAGGAAGAATGAAAGAAAAAAAAAACTGACTGTTGACTGTTATTTTAGATAGGATGAAAATGAACTCGCACAAGCTAATATGCTGGTTTGGCTGACCAATTCAAACACATCAATAATAAATATAGTTTGTAATATGATGTAATGTAGCCAGTCTTTTGAATCAGCCCTGGTTACATTATTGATAGGCTACAATTCTCCAAATCAAATGTTTAATCCTGTGTTTATCAGTCAAAAGCAGGCTGATTTTTAAAGGGCACCTATTATGCCCCTTTTTACAAGATGTAATATTAATCTTATGGCTCTCCTGAATGTGCCTGTGAAGTTTCAGCTCAAAATACCATACAGATTGTTTATTATAACATGTTGAAAAGTGTCATTTTTGGGGCGGGTCTAAAAAGGGCTGTTTCAGGGGTGTGTCCCCTTACTTGAAAATTAGCTGCAACTTCCCGCCCGACTCCAGAAGGGGGCGGAGCCTAGACGTCTCTGCTTTGCGTATGGCAAGGGAGAGGAGAAACAACATGAGCGAGAGTGAGAGGACCGGTATTCAGCCGTACGTGTACGAACCAGACTCAGACCCAGAACAAGGAGAGACTAAAGCAGAAGAAACAATAATGTGAATAAACCAGAATGTCTCGGAATGATAGTTTGAATCATTTATGTGCTTGTATAGTTTTTCACATCCGCACGTGTAATGGGTTGAGAAAATGCCATTTATGAGTTTACTGAAAACAGTGACCCTCCCAATATATGTGTATTTATGTATACCTGTTTTTTTTTATTTTTACAAAATGATAACTTTTCTAATTAAGGTAAAACAGTATATCTTTGTGGCATTACACCGCCATGCCAATAGATGGCGCATCGGTTACTAGTGAAAGACGTGAGAGATTTACTTCCCCTTGGTCGGCGGACTCAGTAATAAACTGACTGCCGCTGTGGAAAGACGTAACTTCTGTCCTCTCGTGTTTTTCACAGTTTATTCATCGATCCACAGTGCATAACGCCTGTGTATCATTTGCTGCTGGCCCAGATATCCCCTAGGTTTGAGGCCGGTAACACACGCAGACAAAATGACGGACATGGCACAACACACTGAGAGCTGAGGATATGGTATTACGTGCCTGTCAGTCAATAGCGGTAGGCGGGGCTACCACAATTTGACGTCATATTGTGGACAGGATCCACTTCTTGAGCCTGGTTTGGTTTTATGAAGATTAAAAAAAAAGACTGGATGGATTTTTATCATTCTAAGATGGCATTGTACACACAATTCCAAAACACATTTTTGTCCAAACACCTTGTAAAAGTGGATTTTGCATAATGGGTTCCCTTTAACCTTTTGAGCGGTACGGTCCTACATGTGGGATCGTTATTTCTGTGCCCCTGGGAGTACGGTCCCACATATGGGAGTTGGAATGTTCAGTGATGTCACATAACTGCCAGATTCAAACTGTGCTTTTGTGCTTTGGCTGGCGCTGAGCCAGAGATGGACGAGCTCAGCGTTTGCCATATAATCACAGCTATGCAGTGTTTTCAACCACATAATGTTTATCTTAGGTTTCAGACATTTAAATACACATAAGTACTAGTAAAGCAATACATTCAGAGTTTGTAAAATACACCCTGATGTCTATGGAACAGCAATATCAACCCATTCAAATATAATTTGCTGATGTGTTTTATTCATATCAGATATAAAGAGTGTAAGTAACTATTAAGTTCACTCTAATCTTCTCCCAGTTCACTGGCCCCTTACTTACATATATTTTGTGAGAAACTGATGAATTCACGTGCTGTAAATCCGACTTACAGGACTTTCTGAGCTGCGGAGCAAACAAACATGGCTCACTTTATAGATCAAGATCATTTAGAAAGTTTTTTAATTGACAAAACACACTCACTTATACTTCTGTCAGGACCACTATTGTCAAAGATGATTGACAATTAGCATACAGTTTGGATTGGCGGTATGGTTCGGTTCTGGGCAAGAACTCCCTGCGCATCCATGCAGCCTAGCATGGATGAGAGCAGGAAGAGCAGCGATAATCCCCCCAGAGTAAACAGAACAGAACCAACATAAATGTATTGCAGATATCGTTAAAGTTCAATAATGTTATGTACACATTTTAGAATTAGTCTGATTCAAAGGAGAATCAGAAGGCTGCATCCTGACTGACAGAGGAGGAGTTGGGGATTGAGGAGGGTAATTAGCTATTGAGCAATGCGAAAACTGCTGATAATACTGAGGGACCTTATATATGAATGCTTAGATAGGTGTCGTATTCCCATAGGTTGATGGGGATCAGCTGAGAGTCAGCTGATGCGAGCTTGACTAACGTGACCTGCCAGAACTAATGCTATGCTAGATGTATTTGAGAATCAGAATATCAGATAGTTGATGACATGGTAAGCAAGTTTGTGAATATTTTGAATAAAAAAAGGAAAAACTAAATAAAAGCGATACATCTGTCATACAGTTTTATTGTGGCTGCGGTGTATCACGTGACAAGCATGACACGTCGCCATGGAAACAATAAGGGGAAACGTTCTAAAATAGAAGTTGCCTTAAAAAAACTCACTCTGGGGTGTCAGCTAGAATATTTTAAACGTGTGTGAAAGTGTTAAGGATCCTTCAGGAAATCAACTTTGAAGAGCAACTTTGAACATGGGCTGAAATTACAGTGCACAATCAGAACACCAGCGTCACCGCACTGCTTGACAACACAAGACCTACTAAGTAATGGTGTGGGTTGTACAATAGTCTTAAATGCACAAAGCTATTATTAAACTTATTAAACTTAAACTTAGAAATAAAACATGCTTATTTTATACATTAAAAAAGCTTGCGTGTTTGTTTGTTTGTTTAGTTATTTTCCTGTGTACCACCTGGGGGCACTCCACTTACCAAAGTTTGAGAAACACTGCTATGGAAACAACTGCAACTCCCTAAAGCACCCTTTAAAGTTGTAGGGCAAAATTTTCACAAGAATAAGAAGTGTTGCTCTCTGCCAAAGGCTGTTATGTCTGCAACCATGGCTTTCTGGTGCCATGAAGTATTTTATGACAAACGACTGGCTGTGCCTCCTTGTACACAAGTACATTTTTAAATCCCCCCTCTCTCCTGTGTAGCCTATAACCCATCGACCCTTTGCCCAACGGGGATGGGGGTGGCAGCGGTGGACGTGGTCGTAGTGTCCATAGGAGAGCTGTTGCTAGAGGTAGACGCAGCAGGGGTAGGAGAAATAGGGCTGGAAGTAGCACTAGCTCTTTGGATCCAGTCAAAGCGCTGAGAAATGAACTCAGAGCTCTGATGTAAGAGTTCTCGCAATGTTGTGAGCAGGGTCTCTCTTGTGTGGACCTGGTGGAAGACAGTATGTTTATAGTAGGTGGAAAAGTCAAAGTTTGCTGGTTCTCACTTAGACTTTGTATTGCTCAATTATTATTTGATTTTAGATTTTTTTGCACTTCCTGCAGGCAAATGAATCATCAGATTCATCTCTTGACTTCAAGAGTTCTTCATCTCTACAAATGTTGGATTGTTCTCCGCCTCCAGTGTTCTCACTCTGTGATTTCAGCAGTAAATTATAAGAACTGCTCACTCCTACATTTGATTTTGGTTATTATTATTATTATTATTATTATTATTAATGAAGTGTTCACCAAAACATTTAAATTAAAATGTCATGATTCACAAATTTAATGTCAAACTAGCATATTCCTACATGTGCATGCTCTTTTTTCACATTTAGACCACTTATATTGCACTCTTATGGTGTTTTTTTGGAGGTTTACAACTGTCATTGAATGGAACAAGGTGTACATTTACGTACATACTTTTTTTTTTTCTAAAAATATAACAGCATTCAAGTTTGGAGTGTGGGTTAGTAAATAATGACAGTGGTTGAGATATTCCTTTTTATCCTTATCTATGTTTCACACTATGTTGAATGCTTCTTGTATTGTTAGCATACGCGCTTGATGGCTTAACAATACTGGTATTTAATTTTACACCCCCATCAGTCTGGAGATTCCAGCACTGGTTCTGTGGTGATTGTTCGTTGACTTGAGGAGCAGTTGAACACATGAGAACTGATTCACTCCCCTTCCTTTAATCCCTCAGGTGATACACGCTCCAGAACACCATTTATTTGACTGATTTCATCTAATCCAATTGGATTCAATTTGATTTTCTTCCTTAGCCCTTCCCGCCAATTGGGCTTGATCTCTTATTACAGGGCGGTAATGGGATGGAGGGGAGGGTATCAGCTCTCATTTTTGACTCGCTGAAGAACAAGCTCAGATTAAATAACATTACGGCAAGCTTTGCTAGGCTAATGCATGCTAATGTCTCTGATCAGACATCACTCTATGCCTGTCAGCAAGGCCTCGCCAGACTGCCGGATGCTTTTCTAAGCTCCCGGAACACGACTCGAACACATATATATGTCACAAAGGGTAAAGAAGGAATTAGATTAGTTCTGCCTGCAGTGCCACCCACTACCATCCTGAATAACCGTACTGTGATACATATAGTTCATTGCAATAAATAGTATGACTGGGCCTGCTAAATACCCTGGAGATCACACATGCCATTACAGTTAAACTTCTCTTTCTCACTCTCTTTCTCTCTGTCCATGACTGTTGTTTTTGAAGTGCTTTTGAGAAATACATGGGGGCTGCTCCAAGCTTCTGATAACACCCACACCAAATCTGTACAGTGCAGAAGAAACACTGGAGTGCATATCCAAGTCACTTAACTAATTGATGGAATGGGACTAATATGCTTTTACTTGAAGTTCCAGAATTCCGGGGACACGGTGCACACTACGTATACTAACCTTTTTTTTTTTTTTCCTTCACTCCATCTATATATAGCTATAGATATGCTTGAACTCCGTGTTGAGATCATGTTCTTATGATCTCATTTGTTTATGCTTGGTTATCTACAGCACATTTGTGGAAAAAATGCGCATTTGGAAGTTTCATAATGAGGTTCATTCTTGCACACACTCCGGTTTTCTTGAGAAAGTAGAAGCTCAGTCTTTTCTCTTTTCCAAGAAGAATCTAGTTGTCAGAAACCACAATGGTAATGATAGCAGCCATTTTAAAAGAAGAAGTATGGTTTATCGGCAGTTATGGCACTTCATCCATGGCTGTTTCACGCAATCTCTCCATGTTGTTCAAACTCTGACATTCATCTATAGTCTGACACTCAGGATTGCCGGTGGTGTTGGTCTGATGACAGATGGAGACTGGAGTTTTTACTGACCTGATTGCTGCACAGTAAATCTATACTCTCGCAGCTAGGTTAGGATTATTCAGGCAGGATGAACTTTACCAAGACATTTGCAGTACGCTACCAAAACGTTTTTCATGTTCACATGACATCAAGCAAATGTTTCGCAATGTTTATCACTGAACGCATTTAAATTAATCTGCTTTTTAAAGATGTTTGTATATATAAGTTCTGTTTAAAATAGCATATATACACTATGTCACGTCATGCTGTTGAGGAAGCACGCAGGAGGCACGAGTAAACGAGAACTGTCTTTAATCAAGGAAACTCAGGAGATAATCCGCAATAGGATCTTGAGCTAACACACGTAGAGAACGAGTAGACCTGACAAACTGAACAGACTAGGACTTAAGTACACAGGGAAATGAGGATAATTAACTAAACACAGCTGGAAACAAATGATGAACTAATCAGGGAACCTAATGGAAAGAGGAAGGACCAGGCGTTCTCCAGGCATTCAGGGCTTAACTCTGGATCGGAAGCACACTCTAGGCGGAACACGGGAACAGGATGGTGCTCAGGAGGAGCGGACACTTGAGGGCGCTTACGAGGAGCTGGCACTGGAGGGTGCTCTGGACTGGATTTCGGTGGACAGGAGCCCTCTCCTCTTCGGTTTGGCACTTTCGCCGCGCCATATTCAGCTCAGCCGTGGTGCAGGGGGCGGAGCTCCTCTACGCGCTCACACCATCCGCGGCTTTCTCCCTCGTGGCGGGCATTGTCGCTGGCTCTCGCACCTGGTCTGACGAGTTGAGCTCTATGTCCAGGGCGATCCTCTGAGCACGCAGTGTTCAGGCTAGCATCATAGAACGCGCAGAGTGCATCGTCCGGGTAGTTGGTAAGTTCGGCGAGGGCCAGAAGCAGTCTGGTATGGTCCTCGAGCGAGCGCTCCCCCTGCTCCAGCAGGAGGAGGAGGAATTTGGGGCGAAGGAGGAGATCCATAGAAACAACGGGAACAAAAGAAAACACAGAGGAAAAAACGGAAACAAAAACGGAGGGAACACACAGAGGTAACTGTACTTGGTCAGGTATTCTGTCACGTCACGCTGTTGAGGAAGCACGAGTAAATGAGAACTGTCTTTAATCAAGGAAACTTAGGAGATAATTCACAATAGAAGCTTGAGCCAACACACGTAGAGAACGAGTAGACCTGACAAACACAAACTGAACAGACTAGGACTTAAGTACACAGGGAAATGAGGATAATTAACTAAACACAGCTGGAAACAAATGATGAACTAATCAGGGAACCTAATGGAAACAGGAAGGACCAAATAAGGAAACACAGGACCAGAAACAGGGGCAAAACACGACACAGACCAGTCCAGAATCCTGACACTATGCTGGTGTCTATTTGATATTTGCATTTTCATCTGGAAGATTTGATTGGTAGTTAATTTGTAATTGGACATTGTGCAGTTGTTTTCACAACGTCAATGATTAAGGCCTGTTTCACATATTCTGCAGTGCATAAGCGGCACTGTTCATTTAGATATGCATATATACGTCAGTTAAACACTTTTTGACGGACATTACAACATACAGCAGGTGTTTTTGCAACAATGTTGATTAACGTTTGTGAATCTTCTTATTTTAAGTTGTCAGTCCACAAAAATGATTCTTAAAATAGCACATATACACCACCCAGGCATCTGCATGTGTTTTTCATCTGGAAGATTGCTCATCTGCATTATATTCCCAAAACACCCCAAACGTGTTTGTTTAGTTGTTTGTAGTGAATCTTTTTGAGTTCCCCAACACTAAAGGTGGCCATTCTTTTAGAAAATTAAAAGTGATATGCTTTGCATTCTATTCAGAGCATTAGAAACCTTGATAAGCACAAACATTCATCGATGTCTCTTTTTCTCCCAGCTCTTAGGCATATAAAGAGAAAGGGAAAAGAACTCGTTTTATCTGCAATGCAGCAGCAAAGCAAGCTTCTTAAAATCATGGAAATATTCATGAATCACAACAGCATCACAAACACTCCATCAAACTCCCCTCGGCTCATTCTGCTGTGCAGGGTAATGAACAAAGCTGAATGGGTGACCAGTCCCCACACACAAACTCACCCTGCATATCATAAATAAAGATGAAATCGTTGTAAAGCACTATGAGAGCTGAAAAGGATTTAGAGGAAAGAGTTACCCCCTCACTTCTCTCCTCAAAGCCGCCTTGAAAGGCCGTTTTTCTCATTGTCTGTCTCTGATCCGCCTCGTCTGGCTGCTCAAAGGCCAGCAACTTAGCCCTCCATTGATTTCAGCTAAATATATAAAAAGTGGTTAGAAGCTTAGAGACCAACTTAGAATTAAACAATCTAAAACTGTTATGACCCATCACAAACCTTGGTATCACTTTCAGGCCTCAATGCAGCCCGAGGCAACAAGTGTCATGTCACTTCCCCAAAGACAAAACTGTCCTTCTCCAATGCATTTTAAAGGGGTCTCCCTGAATTAAACACTCTAATTAAATGTCTGAAGATTACTTACTCATGTCCCAGAACAATTAACCTAAACATATTGTGCTGCAGTTCAGCTGTAAGTACATTACAGAAACATAAGAATGAACTGTGCATGCAGAGTGGAGAGCCGGGAGTTTTATTAATCGAGCATTAAGGCTCATGTAGGTTGATAATGATGATGTATGTGAGGCGTTGTGGCCCATGAGGTTTGGGCGATACATTAAAGCATGTGCCATTGTCAAAAGAAAAGAAAGCTGCTACTACTTTATATGGGTGCTGTTTGTGTAGCTGAAAAGTGTTTGTTGTTTATTCAGTATAATCTCAATAAAAAAATGAATGTAAACATTTTGAACTACTTTTTCTTTTCCATAAGATTCATTCTTTTGATCAATAGCAGTGAAAGATGGATAGGGGTCCTGAGACATTTAAAAATGTATGGTTTAAAAAAATGTAATTAATTGCTATGTTGAAAAATGCTACACTTATGGCGGGGCTCTTGAAAAACAGCGTGAAATGTGACAATAGCTAAATATGTCTGTCTGAATGTTAATTGCTGAACCACAGAACTAATTTAGTTTTTTTGTGAAAATGAAATGGGCAAATGTGAGATAAAATGTAAAACAATAAATTATGTCACATTCAGATGTAAAGTCACATTCTTGCATATGAAGTCACAACTGTATAATATAAAGTCAGCATAAATAGAAATAATGTTGCAATCACTAGGATAAAGTAAGTCACAATTATGTCTTTACTTTTTATCAAACCCTAAACAGTGGAAATGCTGTTGCATGTTGAGCGATGTCAGCATGCAAATTAAAGAACCTAAAAAAAAAAAAAAAACCTTTAGAATGAGCCACAAATTATGTTTCATCAGTGCTACAAGTAATATGTCTCTTTTTCTTTCTAACATGCTGCTCTGTCTGAATGATCAAAACATAAGGTAAGTGTTATTGTCTTTGTTTCACCCCTGAGCTTTATAATTACTGTCACTGAAGCGCTATTATAGCGTGACGTATAGGACTTGAGGTGAATGTGAAATCCTGTGCTTGCATGTGTTTGACAGTCTTGTGAAAACAGGAATATGGGTGGTTACTTAGCAACAGCACTCAAAACATCTTTTCTTTCCTGTTGTCACATTTTAAACCCCTCTGGTACGTTGGAAGGATTTGTCTATTATAACATTTAGTGCTGATGCCCACTCATTGAAGAGAAACAAACAAGCCCACAATATAAAATAAAACCTCCTCTCTTCTCAAGTTCAAGTTGCTTTATTGGCATGACATGTGTATTATAGTATTGCCAAATCATTTTAAGTATAAATAAAATACAGTTACACCACCAAAGTAATAAAGGAGACAATAAATGAGTAATAAATAAGAGAGAGAGAAAAAAAGCAAACAGTATCTCTGATATTAATTATAACAATTACAATATACAATGAAGAATATGTCAAATAAACCAAATGAACACAATGGATTAACCATTTCATATGGTGTGTATGGTGTATCCATATTTTGCAGCTAGTTTGCCTGCCATGTCATCCTTTCCAAGTATATAGCGGAGTTTCTCTGGGTCATTTAGAGTAAAGAATGAAAAATTCAACGCTGCAAATTGTGGAAAAAAATATGTCCCTTGTAGTGGTGTACTTGGGACAGAAAAGAAGAAAGTGTTTCTCATCCTCTATTTGATTCAGGTCACAGTGATTGCACAATCGCTGTTCTCTCTGTATCCAGGATTTTTTTGTCTTCCATTTTCTATTTCTAAGTCATGATCTCTGGGTAAACATTTTGAAAGAATTTGTCTTTCTTTTAATTGTTTAATTGATAAGTAATTTGCCAATTTGGTGGTTCTATTTAGGGCCAAATAACAATGAATTTTGGCTTGGAGGTCAAATTATTATAATTTTGAAAAAACATTTTTTCATCATAATTATACTTTTGATTTTTGTCAGTTTTTTTTTTTTTAATGATTGTTAGGGTTGTGGTTGGAGTCAGACTTAGCTTGAGTTTCATTCATTCGTTTAAGCATGATTATATTTAGAGGATGAGACACTGTAAGGGTTTCATTGGCAAGAAGGGCTTTATATTGAATAGATTCAGTGTCAGATTGACTCAGGTGATGCCAGAATTGAACAGCTCTTTTTTGTATTTCAATATGTAAGGGGTATACGTCCAGTTCAGCCCTGCAGGCATTGTTAGAAGTGCCTCAGTTTACCCTTAAAATGTTTTATTGCAAATTCCAGTAGTGTTCTTTCTATTAAACTAATTTTCAAACTTTAATATTGGTCCCCAAATTTCACTCCCATACAGTAGAATAGGATTAATGATGGTGAGATATAATTTGATCCATGTTTTAATTAGTAGTTTTAATTGGCCAAACTGTGATTTTATGGCATAAAATGCCCTCTGGGCTCTCTCATTCAAGGCCTTTACAGCTAGACTGAAGCCCCCTGATGCTGAGATCTCAATGCCCAGGTAGGTGTAGCTAGTGCTGTGCTCTAGGACTTCTCCTCCGTAAGTGAACTGGCATCTGTTTCTCTGAGACCTGGCCTTCTTCTGGAATACCATGACTCTGGTTGTGTCCAGGTTTACTGTCAGTGCCCATTCCTCACAGTACTGTTCCAGCAGGGACAGGCTCTGCTGGAGACCTGTGGGAGACAGCAGAAGCAGGTTGTCCGCATACAGCAGGCATCCTAAAGATTCCAGAAATTGTTTTGGTCTATTGATTCATCAATTTTAACTTCATAATATTGATATTTTTTGTTGCAAATGAGCTTTTTATAATTTGTCAAGCAATTAGAGTAGGCAAGCCGTAGTGTCTGATTGGCTGGTTCTTTATTCTTTTTGTTGGCAAGCCGTCGCTGGTCTTTTCTGAGACATTTGCATTCATCATCAAATCACATATTATTTTTGTTTGTTTGTTATATGTTTGTTTTGTTGTTTAATGTTACATATAGTAGTCAAAGTTTGAAATATATAATTAAGATTGGATGTTGCTGAGTTTATTCCATTAGTGTCTGGAGTGAAATCTTTGGACATAAAGTCGTCCAGCATTTTTAGAGAGCTGCTCATGTTTTCTTTGAATTTTTCAACATTAGATTGGTTCCAAATGAGTTTTGATTTTAAAGTGAACAGTTTTTCATGTTTGAGGGGAAGAGTTTTGACCGTCACATGACTGTTTCAGGTAAAATACTGTTTGGCAGTGGTCAGAAATGGGAAGTTGAGGTTTAACTGTAAAGACATTAATAGAATTTGGGGCAATGTCTGTAATTGAATAATCAACTACACTGGCTCCTAATTTGGAGCAGTAAGTAAATCGACCAAAATAATCTCCCCTGGTTCTGCCATTTATGATATACCGCCCTAGACCTTTACAGACCTTTAACATCTGCTTCCCATTTATGTTGATTACATTGTCACAGCTGTTGATTGTCATTGTCACATTGTGTCCCTCAGTTCCATTTGATCAAATACCTTTCAGCATTGCTCTGTTGGACAGAACTTTGCAGTTACTTCTCTGTCGCTCGTATTTAGGCCTGTGCTGCCTAACGGCAGATTGAAAGCGGCATTTTTTCTTGCTGACAAATTGTAGTCTCCTCCTGCGATTTTCATTCCCTCCTCCTCTTTCTTGCTTTTTTTCCTCTTTCTCTTTCTCTCTCTCTCTGCTCTTTGTGCGCAAAGCAGGTTTGATGTGGGCTGGATGCTTGCAATTGATCTAAAGCGGTTTTATAGAATAGAAAACTTTTTTGTCTCATTTGATTTGGCCATGTGCAACAGTGGAAAGAGCAGATAAACACTTCTGTCTCTTCTAATTCTCCCAGACTCCGCGTGAGGCCCGCAGATCACCACGCACGGCCGCCAATGCACGCATTGTAGTTCTTTAAGCATGAGTGTGTGCACAGCTTTTGTGTGTTTTCTTGGTCTCTGCAGTGATTTGCTAGCTCATTAGGCTTTCCAGCGAGCTTGAGCAGAGCACCCTCAAAGACCAGCCTCAGCACTGGCGCTAATGATACACATCAGCAGATGTGTGTTTGTGTGGGTTTGTCAATGTGAGGGTGTGAGAAGATGCTGTTCAATACTAGGGTCGTTGCACTTCACAACCGCATATCTTAATTACACATTTACATTCCGTAATAACATATTTCCTAGTAAAACATTGGCTGAATATGCTTACTTCTACAGTATAGGTGAACAATAGTAATGTGAGAAGAACAGTACATCTGCATTTATAAAACAGCATCCTGGGTAACCTACTACTTCTGGCTAGATTTTGAAATGCACGTCAACTAGACACTTTACTATCCCATGAGGCCATGGGAGAGGAGTTGTGAATGGCAGGAATGCAATGGGACATGACAAATATGTCTGGATTGCATTCATACTGCATACATTGATAATATATAGAACATACTTTTTTTAACAGTCATGAAGTACATACTTATGTTAATAGTTTATATTTTTTAGCCCCGCCTACTGCCCTTGTGATGTCATCAGGAGGGAAAAGTTGTCTAAGAAAGGAATATAATTGTCTATTGCATTTTGATGAAAGATTATTATTTATGACAAGTCAGATAAAGTAAAATTGTGATATCAAAGACAACTGTAGGACAAACGCAGAAGTATGGCCAGACTGCACTTTCTGGCTTAGCGTGAAGGTCAGAGAGAAGATTGCATAGGCAGGACTCACGGTGCGGCGCATCAGCTTTCAGCTCCATTCTGTCAGGCTGACAATTTAATAATACAACTGAAAGCAAGGTAATTCATATGACAACTAAAAACTAATAAAATTAATGACGCGATTTCAGTATTCATAAGGATTCATTTTTAGGTGTCGTCAATACGTCAGTTTTGTATGTTTAAATCCTGAAAATACGTAAGTATTTGTACGTTTAGACGCTGAAAATACGTCAGTATTGTACGTTTTAGTGCCTGTAAAAACGTAAGTAAATGTACGTTTTATAGTACCACATTTTACGTAAAATACATACAAATTATCACGAGATCACGTTGGACATGCCGAGATCAATTTCTGAGAGGGGCAGAATCATGTTCAGCCTGCTGTGCCCACTGAAGCCGGTTCTAACCCGGATTACTGAGTGAAGGCTCTGGGTACCAACCAGCAAACTACCAGCAGCTGTAGCTGTTCTCTTCTAAGATCTCATGTCACGTATGTCCACACGACTTCTTGACATGACTAAAGCCACACCGTGAAGTTTATTGCCTTTATTGGGCTTTTCGTTTGTATTGCATTGCCATTTTGTTCGGTAGTTATGAAATCTATTGTGGAAAGATTTATGGTAACTGCTAAAATAACATGCAGTGGCTGAATCCGAACATAAGTCGTGCTGAATTGTGTAATTTATATTGATTGATCGATTGATTCGTTCATAAATTTTTTGTTTGATTGATTGATTGATTGATTGACTGGTTTGTTTACTTAATTTGTTTAACTTTTTATATTTTATCTTTTTATTTATTTGTATTTATTTTTTGTGTGTGTGTTTATGTAGTTGTTTTGTGCAAGTCAGATCGCATAGAAAGATAAATAGCTATTCTTAGCTGACTGGTTTAGCAAGCTGATCAGGCTGGTTTAATGATCATTATATTCCTATATATTTTTTTTCCTTTAGTAACTGTGGTATTTTTGGCAGAAACTCTGGTTACCATGGTGAAGTTTTGTAAGGGTTAGTGTATTTTTTAGTGACTGTTGTTGGGGAGAGTCGTCATATTGGCTCACGCATCATGAAATGCCCCTCCTCCCAATATGTCCACCAAGAGACACACAGGCCACAGTCAGGGGAAAACTTGCTTAAAAGTATTCTTCTGTTCTTATGACCATAACTCTTATACTAATTTCTCTCAGTCAATTCTTTACTTCCTGTGTCACATCCCATTTCCTCCATCATTTACTGTTCCTGTCAAGCCTGAGAACACATCGCTGCGATGCAGAAATCCATCCGATACACTCTGGTGCATAGCTACACAGAAAATAACTTAATGGGAGCTGTTTTAATAAAATCCTTTCCCTTTGACTGTTCTTCTTCTGCTTCTGTTTATCCTAGTTATTAACTCATAAAGTTAATGTTTAATAACACACACACACACACACACACACACACACACACACACACAC
>NW_015650091.1:222159-272159 GCF_001515625.1 Sinocyclocheilus rhinocerous | reverse complement strand
TGTGGTAAAATGTTGATTCTGTAGGCAGCTCACACAAAGCTTTTTTTATCAAATCTTTCCTTCGCTTATGTAGTCACAGTCATTCTTTAAAGGGCGAGACCTTAAGTTTGTGAATGTGTCTGTGTGCGTGTGTTACATGTGTGAGGTCTCTAATTTCAATGTAGTTACCAAGGGTAAAATCTCAGCGCTTGACTATGCATGAGACGCCAGCTCTCGCTAAAGGTCAGTGCAAAATATATGCTGCATCCTTTCCAGGTCCTGTTCTTAACAAAACCCACCTGTTCATTCTTAAAATTCACTTTTACGAACAACATTCAGTCTTAACTAACCCAAAACCTCCGCAGATAGTTAAACTGTGAGCCTTTAATTAGCCTTAACCTCAGTGTTTTAAATGCTCCTAATGAGTCTGTGTTACCGGCTTAACTGATAAAGAAAGATCAATGGGATGAAGGGTGTGAGTGAGCGAAATTAACCCCGCACTCTCCAGGTGACCCGAGATGTCTGTCATAGTAATGAGAACTGCGCAGAATAAAATGCATTGTTTTTCTCAGTTTGCCCATATTAAGGTCAGGTTGCATTTAGTTCATAGGCAGTTCATTTTGAAGCCCTTAATTGAAAGACTAATTATATATTTGCATTGATAAGGATCTTCGGAATATGAACACAGTGATTAAGACAGAGAGGGTGATCTCCTTTGTGTTATTTTCTCAGGTAAAGCAAAAGGGGTTGGAATGCAAAAAAAAACTAAAAAAAAGGAGAATGACTGAGCGAAACAGAGCAATAATGCACCGCTGTAGGTGTCAAACTCTGTTTTTCTATTCTTGTATGCCATTATTTATTTACAACTGAGTTATGGTGTACATTTTCTGCTCATTCACCCACCTACCACCTCCTCTTTTTGACATGTTCTCTTCCCTTCACTTTCACATAATTTGTTTTAACCAATCAGAGAAGTGGAGACAAGTGTGCATCAAAGGCTATTTATCTGTCTGTCTGTCTGTCCGTCCGTCCGTCCGTTTTTCCACAATTAATTAATTTATTCATTCATTTTTTATTTATTTAGACCTAAACTTCTGCAATGAATATAAAAAAAAAAATTTTTTTAAATCCTTTAAATTAATATGAGGTCAACTGCATGTATAGTAATTATGCAACATTTAGAAAAGTGCATTGTCATACTGCAGAACACTGCTGACGCTGCTTGGAGTGTCATGTCAACTATCCGGTGCAGGTGATGCTTCTGCAAGCGAATAGCACAACCACTTACCTCTGCAGGACTCTAGTCCCCTAATCGAACACACTGTACAGTCATTGTGACAGCTCCAAATCCTTCTAGAAGCTACAAAACCAGGCTGTACTCCATTCTTATTATAGTATGGAAATCTCTTTCATTTTCTTTTTAGCAAAGCCACAAAGATATAAACGTGCCCGCACAGTGATGATCGATTCCCTAGTGTGATCTGCCAAGATTTCCTTCCTAGTCACAGGGGAATTTGTAGTACACTTTTATAAATGTGGTTACCAATGGAGGACCATAATTGCCTATTTGCACTACGGCAAATAAATTAAAGGTTATTCAAAGCAATTTTGCAATTTATTCATTAAAAGGAAGCTCATATATTGCATTTAATATAGTTGTAGGCTTGTGAATGGGATCCAAACCAAGAGTCAGATGTGAATAAAAATATACTTTGGCAAGTAAATTAAACAAGCTGGTTGGTTGGTAACTTTATTGAGTGCAGAAGTCAGGTTCCCAAAATAAAAACTCCATTATTTTTCTCCATAGAGAAATTGATTTCTAACGATAACTTAACGATAACCTGTTGAGAGCTCTGAGGTTATTCATGGTATATGCTTTTGTTGAAGCCATCTGTTCTCATTATTGCACTGTTGTGTTTAACAGTGGAATTTATGGTGGAAAAACTACATAATTGTCAGGGAGTCTCTGTCACCAGTCACCATCTCTGGACTCCATACCCCAGAATCCTCCCCGGCTCACACCTGTTCACAGTCACGATCACCACTCACACCAGATCACCTGCACCTGCCGTCTCCAATCAAGCCACCTTCAAAAGCACACTCCTTCCAGTCACTCACCGTCTGGTCTACCGTTCACATCACATCACTGAACAAAACCTGACTCTCTGCACTATACTAAACTGTGTTTGCTTACCTTAGACTTTCCCGTGCTCAACTGCTCCAGTTCTCCACAGATCCTGTGCCTCCACGATCATCCTGCAAGGACTCAAACACCCTACTCCGCCAGCTTAGCCATTTGGACTTTTACTCTCTGTGTTTTACTCATCTCTCGTCTGCTCCTGGTTCTCCCTGCCTCAGTCAATAAACTCCTCTGTTTGATCACTACCTCTGTGTCCCTAGCCTGAGTCGTGACAGAAGATCGGACGCTCAACATAATTGCTGCTGAGGACCGGCTGTGGCATTTGCGGCAGGACGGTCGGAGGTTGGAGTGATATGTGGAGGAATTCCTCAAGCTTGCCAACCAGGTGAGCTGGCATGATGCCGCTCTAGGTGCGTTTTTTCAGCTGGGGCTCGACGACGAGACGATCGGCTGCAAACTTCCTGTGAGTGATTTTCCAGACCCCAGAATCCTCCCCGGCTCACACCTGTTCACAGTCACGATCACCACTCACACCAGATCACCTGCACCTGCCTTCTCCAATCAAGCCACCTTCAAAAGCATGCTCCTTCCAGTCACTCACCGTCCGGTCTACCGTTCATATCACTGAACAAAACCTGACTCTCTGCACTATACTAAACTGTGTCTGCTTGCCTCAAACTTTCCCGTGCTCAACCGCTCCAGTTCTCCACCGATCCTGTGCCTCCACGATTATCCTGCAAGGACTCAAACACCCTGCTCCGCCAGCTAAGCCATTTGAACTTTCACTCTGTGTTTTACTCCTCTCTCGTCTGCTCCTGGTTATCCCTGCCTCAGTCAATAAACTCCTCTATTTGATCACTACCTCTGTGTCCCTAGCCTGAGTCGTGACAATGCTGTACAAAAATAAACAAAAAGCTCTGCAGGGAATACCCAATCCCGCGAAGCACTGCAAATGACGTATTTGAGTCTCACTTTGTTTCGAAATTCTTAAATATATCTGTGCAATAAGCACAAATATACTGTTTCTCTCAATATAATCATTAACTTTAAATTAATAGTTTTATGTCACCATTTGTTATTAGATTGTTATTTGCCAAAGCTTCATGGGGTTGTAGTTATTTCCCTCACTAAAGCTGTTAAGTACACAGTCTTGTCCTTTTGTATGATTTTCAAATAGTTTGCAATATTGGTAACACTTTACAATAAGGTTCATTAGTTAACTACTTTAGTTAACATTAACTAAGCATGAACAATACTTCTACAGAATTTATTAATCGTAGTTAATGTAAATTTCAACATTTACTAATGCATTATTAAAATCAAATGCTACGCTTATTAACATTAGTTAATGCACTGTGAATTAACATGTACTAACAATGAACAACTGTAGTTTCATTAACATTAACAAAGATTAATAGATACTGTAATACATGTATTGTTCATTGATTGTTCATGTGTATAGCCCACGGAGGGCTCCTGTTCCCGAGTATAGCCCACGGAGGGCTCCATTCCCCAAGTTCAGCCCAGAGAAGGCTCCTGCCCCCCGAGTTTAGCCCAGTGAGGGCTCCTGCCCCCCGAGTTTAGCCCAGTGAGGGCTCCTGATCCCCCGTTGAGCCCAGGGAGGGCTCCAGTCCCTGGTTTTGGCCCCGAGAGGGCCTTAGAGCCCGTTATCCTCTCAAAAGTATTTTTTGGGGAGGGGTAGTAGGGCTCCAGCCATAGAGGCTGGGGCTGGGGCCGCGGCCTCGGAAGCTGCTCTGCCATGGCCTCCTGGACTACCTGCTCCTCCGTGGCGCCCCAAGCTCCCTGCTTCGCCATGGAGGCCTTCCTTGTCCCGTCCTGCACCAGCCTCCAGGGTTCCCACACCCCCTCCCCGGTGGATATGTTACGGCGTGGGACGCGCCTTCCGGGAGGGGGATGTAATGTCAGGGAGTCTCTGTCACCAGCTCTGGACTCCATACCCCAGAATCCTCCCCGGCTCACACCTGTTCACAGTCACGATCACCACTCACACCAGATCACCTGCACCTGCCTTCTCCAATCAAGCCACCTTCAAAAGCATGCTCCTTCCAGTCACTCACCGTCCGGTCTACCGTTCATATCACTGAACAAAACCTGACTCTCTGCACTATACTAAACTGTGTCTGCTTGCCTCAAACTTTCCCGTGCTCAACCGCTCCAGTTCTCCACCGATCCTGTGCCTCCACGATTATCCTGCAAGGACTCAAACACCCTGCTCCGCCAGCTAAGCCATTTGAACTTTCACTCTGTGTTTTACTCCTCTCTCGTCTGCTCCTGGTTATCCCTGCCTCAGTCAATAAACTCCTCTATTTGATCACTACCTCTGTGTCCCTAGCCTGAGTCGTGACAATGCTGTACAAAAATAAACAAAAAGCTCTGCAGGGAATACCCAATCCCGCGAAGCACTGCAAATGACGTATTTGAGTCTCACTTTGTTTCGAAATTCTTAAATATATCTGTGCAATAAGCACAAATATACTGTTTCTCTCAATATAATCATTAACTTTAAATTAATAGTTTTATGTCACCATTTGTTATTAGATTGTTATTTGCCAAAGCTTCATGGGGTTGTAGTTATTTCCCTCACTAAAGCTGTTAAGTACACAGTCTTGTCCTTTTGTATGATTTTCAAATAGTTTGCAATATTGGTAACACTTTACAATAAGGTTCATTAGTTAACTACTTTAGTTAACATTAACTAAGCATGAACAATACTTCTACAGAATTTATTAATCGTAGTTAATGTAAATTTCAACATTTACTAATGCATTATTAAAATCAAATGCTACGCTTATTAACATTAGTTAATGCACTGTGAATTAACATGTACTAACAATGAACAACTGTAGTTTCATTAACATTAACAAAGATTAATAGATACTGTAATACATGTATTGTTCATTGATTGTTCATGTTAGTTAATACATTAACTAACATTAACTGATGGAACCTTATTGTAAAGTGTTACCGTAATATTGTTAGTTCACCTTGTAGCGGATTGGCTTGGTCCATGGCTTATAATTTGCTATTGTGTGCTGCGCATTTTACTGAGAACAGCTTCCACAACATGGAGTGCAGTGCCTGCCAGATTCGCCCAAAAGCTTTTGTTCAAAGACGGAGCAAGGGGCGTTACAGTACTGAAACACCATCTAAGCCGTTCGCCAATCACAACGCACTGGGACAGTTAACCAATCACAACACATTTTGTTTTTCGGAAGGCGGACCTTCATCAAAGCCAGAACTAATCGAGCCGTTTGTGCCAGCCTGGAGAGAAAGGTATTGTAATAATGTAAATTATGTGAAAAATAATGCGTTTTTCGAACCACCAAGCATGAGAGCATGTTCTAGTACACCCCCAAAACAAAATCAAGACTTTGTAAAAGAGCATAATAGGACCCCTTTAACAAAGACTTTTTATGGGGAAAATGAATGGAAATACTTGTGGAACCAATGGGGGAAAAAGTACAAAGTCTATAAGGAGCTGCAACATTTAATGGTAATTTTAATTTTTACATTTTTTTTTTTTTGATGGGTGCACTTTCACAACCCATCTCCTTGCTATGTGTTACAATGATTTGCCCAGTTTGTCACTAATATGCACGGAAAAAGCTGAATAATTAATTCATGCTTAAAAAGGTATTTTTAAAATGAAATGTACAACATTAATTGTTGTACACAATTAATTGTACATTCTCAATTAATGCAGGTATGGCAAGAAGTAAATTTTTGCCCCTGCATTTCCGAATAACCTAAGAGGGAGGAAACCAAGCGAAAGACAAGTATTTTGGAGTGATTTTAGCTTGCACTGCATGACTAGGATCTGGTGAGTGAGAAGAAGACCTTTGCGCTGGCTTCTCTCCAGCTTGCCTGATGGACTTGTCTATAAGGAGAGAGAGAGAGAGATGGCTTTACAATCACCCCACCAGCCTTGGACAGCGCTGGCATCTCTAATCAGGTTCCCTTGCTCGCCGCATCCTGTTGCCCAGGCAACAACCAAGCCTGCTCGTGTCCCACTAAGGAGAGAGGCAGAACATTGAGAAATGAGAAACAGCGATGGTGAGAGAACACTGCTGCTCACACAAAATCAGACAGACGGCACAGGAATTCTTAATAACAGAATAATTTACGGTGGAAATAATAGTCTTGCTAGGGAGAGAGCGATCAGATCCATTACTAATGGCGGGTATTTTTGCATGCGAATGAGTTACCTGCAAATTCCGTGTGAAGGAGAAGTGATCAGCTGATGTGTGCTTCTGTAGTTTCGAGCATGCACGAAAGGGTTATTAGGCTATTTCGCAGCCCTCCTCTTGAATTCTCGCACACACATGCGCTGCTTCTAATCTGATGACTGCTTCTCACAGGGGGAATCACCAGCTGTCTGCGGCCCTCCACCTCCTCATCGCCTCCTCACTCCCTCACAGCGAGTCCCCTCCCCATCCGTTGAGTGCAGAAAGGTGTCTCGGAGGAGAGAGGGAAAGAGAAAGAGTATTGATTGGTTCTTCAGTTACTGCTCACACAAAATCAGACAGACGGCACAGGAATTCTTAATAACAGAATAATTTACGGTGGAAATAATAGTCTTGCTAGGGAGAGAGCGATCAGATCCATTACTAATGGCGGGTATTTTTGCATGCGAATGAGTTACCTGCAAATTCCGTGTGAAGGAGAAGTGATCAGCTGATGTGTGCTTCTGTAGTTTCGAGCATGCACGAAAGGGTTATTAGGCTATTTCGCAGCCCTCCTCTTGAATTCTCGCACACACATGCGCTGCTTCTAATCTGATGACTGCTTCTCACAGGGGGAATCACCAGCTGTCTGCGGCCCTCCACCTCCTCATCGCCTCCTCACTCCCTCACAGCGAGTCCCCTCCCCATCCGTTGAGTGCAGAAAGGTGTCTCGGAGGAGAGAGGGAAAGAGAAAGAGTATTGATTGGTTCTTCAGTTAGGCTAGACTAAATGGAGAAGTGTGGATGGCCGTGCCACTAGAGGCTAGCCGCACAGGCTCAATTTTCTGAACCTTGTTCTTCTGGTGTGTAAAAGGTCGGGAGAGGTTAGTGAGTGTTAGCACTGCACTCGCCGTCTCACCAAATCTTTCATTACTCTACTTATTCCCCTTTCTTTATCGGTTTCCTTCTTTCTCCATCCTGCCACTTGACAGCACTGTGTGAGTTTTATTTCAATCTGCCACAGGGGGACAGTATTCCCCTCAGCCCAAGTATAGCCAGATATCAGACTGTCAGAAGACAGTCTGGTCAGCTTAGTTTGGCCACTAGGGTTCGGTTCAGTTCAGTTAAGTTCAGTTAAACCATAATGGTAGCTACACCAACCAAACAGCATGCATTAACAGCCATTCAGAAGTAACTGTGTATTCTGACTCAATTTAATTTAAATATACACACTACTGGTCAAAAGTATGAAATATTTTGGGTTTGTTTGCTTTATGTTTTTGAAAGACATATCTTATGCTCATCAAGGCTGCATTTATTTGATCAAAAATACAGTAAAAACAGTAATATTGTGAAATATTATTAAAATTATAATAACTCTTTTCTATTTTAATATATTTTAAAATGTAATTTATTTGTAATGGCAAAGCTGAATTTTCAGCAGCCATTACTTCAGTCTTCAGTGTCACATGATCCTTCAGAAGTCAGTATAACATGCTGATCTGATGCAAAATTGTTATTGATGCTCAAAAACTATATTAATAATGTTGTTTGTTTGTTTGTTTGTTTATCAATCTATGTATATATTTATTAGTTGTGCAATAGTTTACATATTTGACCACTAATTTACTTATTTATTTACTTTTTTTAAATTTAATTATTTACTAGCGTTATTATCGTGGGAATCGTTTATCATTTTGCAAGCAAAGATGTCATGTTGCTTAAGAACATTTCACTCAAAAGGTGAGCCTGTGAATATCACACAGGCAATTTGCAAACTTTGCATGAGAGCTACGCCGGTGAAGGAGTCTTGAACCACAGACTGTTATTCACTACAGAAATTGAAAGCAACTGACTGAGCTTTTGGCATCTGATGCTGCATTAATAGCGCATTAATACTCAGATGAATCTAACTCAACATATGCTGATAATGGTAGGCTATATCAATTTTAATTTATTGGCTTAATATTTTAATAAATTATTTGAGTGATTTCTGAAGGATCATGTGACACTGAAGACTGGAGTAATATACTTGTGGTGGTAGCTGGGTGGAAATCCTCCTATTTGCCACGGCACAAAAAATGGTCTACTTCATGTGACAAACAACAAATAATGTGTGCAAACATGACATGGGAACAAACATGATTACACAAATGCACGTGCACACACAGACACACACACATACCTGGTGTCTGTCTGTGAAATATCCACCATGTCTCTGCAGCGCATGTGGGATTGTCAGTGGGAGTAAACAGTTCTTGTGCACACCGAATGAAAACATTCTGGGGTATGAAACGCATAGGCTCTTCGTGTCACATCTTTTACACGCTCAAGTTCGTTATTTTAAATGTATACGTGTGACAAGCGCACTCAAATAGAGATCAAAAGCTCAGCCAAGATGGACAAACAGCTGATCATAGCTGTACAGTTTTTTTTTTACATGTTTTATTTATTTTTATTTTTGTTATTGTTATTATTTCTCATCTCCATAAATGTGTCTAGAGTTAATGCAAGGGCTGGAAATCCATTTACCCTTAGACGTTAATATACTTGGGCGGACCGCCCAGGTAAAGTCTATGTGTGGGAAGCACAATTTCAGCTTTGCCACCACAGTACATTATAAAATGTATTCAAATATATATTTATATATTTAAGCATCATGTTTTTTTTTTGTTTTTTTTTAATATTTTGAATATAAAATATAAAATATAAAAATATACTGTTTTTATTTTTGATCAAATAAATGCAGCCTTTATGTATTTTTTTTTCATCTAATATGTATATTTTTTTCTGCTTTATTGCAGTTAATGGGTAGTTAATAAGTTTAGTTTTTTTAGATGTAACATATTGTGACCATGTGTCATATAGTAACTGCTACGTTTCTCAGCGCTGGCGAGAATGAACCAGTCATGTTGTCATTTGTGATTACTGGATAAGTGTTTGTTTTTTTCTCAGTATCACAGGTACTAAATTTTGGAATTTTTTTAAATTATTATTCTTTATAGTGTACACATGCCTCCAAAAAGACCAAAAGTGCAGTCTGAATGTGGTTCAATAGAGGACTTTTAGTTTTAGGACCCTCCGTGGGCTATTCTCGGGAACTTTAGGCGCCCCCTAAAGGAAGGTCTGATTTTTTGTAACATAGAAAACAATTACTGCACTACAACTTGCAACATTTCCCACCCAGTGGAATCCCTTTCTCACCTAATCACTTGGTACTTAGTGGTTTTTGCTGCTATACATCTTAATTAGCCTCCAGGATAAGGTGCTAACGCTACACTGACTTTCAAATAACTCATCACGGATAATCTCAGCCACCCACCATGCTTCAGTGAGTACAACCTATCTTCAACCTATCCTTAAGTGTGATACCCTGAAAAGGTAACTTTGCTATCATTGAGGTGTGAGTCTATGTGTGTTTGAAGGTGTGGGGTTATGAAGGTGAAGGTGTGTTCCATACACACACACACACACACACACAGGTTTGTTTTTGTGAAAAGTGGGGACTCTCCATAGGCGTAATGGTTTTTATACTGTACAGACCGTATATTCTATTGCCCTACACCAACCCTACCCCTAAACCTACCCCTCACAGGAAACTTTGTGCTATTTCAGATTTTCAATACACTCCATTCTGTGTGATTTATATGCGTTTTGAAAAGTGGGGACATGGGGTAATGTCCTGAAAAGTCACCTTCTCCTTGTAATACCTATGTCATACCCTTGTCATTATACAAATGTATGTCTCATTTGTCACAAAAACGCACGCACACACACACACACACACACACACACACACACACACACACCCGCGCACACACTCGCCCAGTAAGAAATGGGAGCATCAGGCTTGCAGTTGGGCCTCTGGGTGAGGATCCTGTAGACTAATTAAAAGATATGAGATCTAGCATATGGGCTGAGTTCTTCCTCTCCACCTGACACCTCCGTCCCTATGCTGGGATTTTCATTAGCTCTGAATCACGGCCTATTCAGCTGTGCATCGCACTGTAATTCAAGTCGCTTTGTTCATGTAATATAACTCTTTGTGATATACTATATAGCATAATTTGATTTCTGTCATCCTTTTTTATTGAACATATTGGTTTATTTGTTTTCCAGATATGGATGTCACTGTGTTGAACTGACAAGCAAATGCTACTTATTATTATTATTATTATTATTATTATTATTATTACAAAGCGTTTCTTTTTAAAGAAAATAGAAATGAACACTAATTCCAAGCAAAACATGTAAAGCATTACATATATTTATATATACTATATAACATTTGGACACTTTAACTGCTCTAAGAAATGAAATTGCTTTGAATAATAAAATAGCAAACCAAGTGGCATATTTTATATTTAAAATGATAAATAGTAGATAGTCCAAATACAAATGTGTCAGAATACTCTTTAGGGCCACTGTTATTACCTTTTACTTCCTTTTATCCAAATGACGACAGAGCCCAAGGTCCGTGTCTAATTCTTGAGTGTTATACATGTAGACATACATGCGTGTGTGTTTGGTTTGTAGTAGCTCTGTGGATTATTGATACTGCTGGCTTGATGCAGAATGGCTCCTCACTCTCTGTGTTCCAGTCTGTTAATTACTGCCAGGGGCCACGTGCCACTCAATAAATACATTTAAATGAATAAATGTGAAGTAAACAAGAGTGAGGGGTCACTGAGTATCTGGGCAACACATTATTTTCTTGAGTAAATATGGAGAGCCAGGAGATGTTAGAAACATAGGTTAATTATAATTAGGATACATCTTACAAAATTATTTCAGAAAATAAAGATGAAATCTAACATAAATATACACGAACATTAATATACATGACTATACACAAAATACATTTATTTATTTATTTGTTTGTTTGTCCCAACTGGGCCTGTGTATTTGCCCCTATAATTACTAATTCCATTACAACCAAAAAACATTAAACGTGTTAATTTGAGAGATCTAGCACAAACTCCCAGACTTGATATTAATTTATACTATTACTCATACAATATGTAAGAAATAAAAAAATACCACCATAACTGTTGCGGTTATATTGAGTTCTCAACAAAAATAGGTGTGTTAAAGATGTGTGTTAATGTGTCTGCTTGCTTGTTGGTTGGCTTTTACTGTATGAGTAATGTGATCAGTGTATTCTGTGTAAATGCATATAAAGTAGACCACAGTTATTTGCACAGTTATTTCAAGTAATTTGCAACATTTTGCTGATGATACACAGTCATGAGTTTTGCATCAGTGTAAAAAATGACCATGAATTTAACGGTAAAAGACTGTAAAAATGCTACAGTAAAAACCTGTTAAATGGTTAACGGTAAATTTCCCTACTATATGCGGTGAAAAACTGTATTGGACATTATTTCAAATTTGATGTTTTTTTTGTTGAAATAACTATGTTTCTTTAGTTATTTTCTTATCAGTTTTGTATATTAGGGTTGTGTGTTACACCTAATGTTGTTAAATTAATGTTTATTGCATTATTTCAGTTTCATGTGTGATGAACATGATGGTGTTTAGCGTTTGTGTTAATGACACTGTGCACCTTCTATATATGTTATTATTTAAAAGCTGCTTGTGATGGGCTTTGGTTCATCATGTGCCTTTCTCATCACCACATTTGGTGGTTATCAGTGTATTACAAAGGTACAAAACAGATTTCAGTACTTCAATAGGTTGGCATATTAGCATTATATCAGTTAATGAAATTACGGTATTTAACTGTAAATTTAAGTTAAAACCTTAAACCCTAAAACGTTGCTACTGTATTTTTTACGGTAAAATTCCGGCAACCACAGCTGCCGGATTTTTACCGTAAATTGTACGGAATTTTTTTTTACAGTGTAGCTTTGTAACCTCTTCTAGGTCACGCTGAACTTGCTCTGCTCTGTGAAATGGTATTTTTTTGCGGCTCAGATCCATCAAATCTATTGATTATTTTGACATTTTCAGAGCAGAATACTTTCTTGGTAGCTTTGTGTCATTTATGTTGTTTCTGTTTGCTTGTGGGTTTGGGTGTGTGTGAGCAAAATATACTCCATAGCAGCTGAATTCATCAGGAAAGTCAACACTTTGCTGTCATCAGAGGTGCGAACCACGGCATTTCCAGGAACGCAAACAGATAGAAATGCATCTTAATAGCAGAGCATTCCCAGAGATCCCATGGACGTACATTTCAAGCTGTCAGACAGCATGCCGGCATGTCCTCGTACAAATTCAAATGTGTGCACAGCAACTTGCCAGGGAGGCCATCCCTAATTCTTACCCACTATAGCCTTTTTTCCTTTCCTTCCCCCTCTCTTTCGCTCTTTCCTCTGATCTTTCCATCACTCGCCCTCTCCGTCTCCTTCCTGCCCTGAGACAGCCATTAACAAAAAGGCAGTGTTTAAATGGCTTTGCCAGCGCGCCTGACATGGCTGTCAGTGTCCCAGAGATTACACCCGTCACCTGTCCATCCCACTGAGAAATGATGGAAGGGCCATGACAAAGTAAAGGGAGGGAAAAAATGGACAGAGAGCTGGGAAAAATGACTGACTAATTCATTACAGGCAGTAGGAAATGGTGAATGACTGTTGCCAAGGTGCCCATTATGAGGTCCTCAATGCATCTATGCCCTCTATGAGGTCATCAAACTACATTTTAAAGTCGACATGAAATCAAAATTTAACCTTTTTATGTCCTTAATGCATTTTGATGGTCCTATTGTGTACTATTCATCCGTGTGTGTGTGTGTGTGTGTGTGTGTTAGGGGTGCATCATTTTTTTATTTATTAATTAAATTAATTTTTTAGTTTATTATTCATGCAGCATTACGTATTACTGTAAACTTTTTCATTAGTGAACATTGCTATATGATAAGAAAGGATATGATACGAACCTTCTGAATGTTTTTATAACTTTGTGAAAGTTTAACTATTATACTGAATGGAATAGTATAGCCTTCTTCAAGGCCACTGTTTGCATATTTCAGAAGTGAGGGGGTCTCCCCCCCACCCCCTTTTTCCCTTGACTTTTGTCTAAATGACAAGTTGTATTTTTTTCTTAAATGTTACTTTTAATTGCTGGACAATAACCAATAATTTATATTCTATAATATGTGTCCCTATATTTTCCTAATGACATTTTTATGACTGGTTTATATACTGCAAACACTTTTTTAAAATTTTTATCACTGAATAAGGCAGAATAGTTTCTATACTGTAATAAATGCTATGTCAATTAGCACTGCATTATTCATATACTTTATTTATTACCTGGAGATGACTTGAAAAACACACATAAACCATATATTCTAGCATTTGTGTGTATTGTCTACACTTTTCATCAGTCAAAACGTTTACGTGCCTTTGTCCATATTAGGGATTTCCTGCACATCATAAGTTGTTACTTCTATAAGGCCGTTTTGGACTTTGAGTGCAAAACCGCCCTCCGGCTTCGAGTATGAATGAAACATACATTGCATGAGAGTGTTTATAGCGCTTCATAAAGTTCACATCGCCTCATTTTGGATACAAATAAAACGTCAGTTCATGCATAGACTATCTTGTCTCTTTGCATTTAAATCTAGATTCTTCAAACTACGTGAACACACTCAAAAAGTGTGGGGGACGAATTTACATTTTATTAAAAGTGGAGGGACATGTCTCCAGCGTGTTCTACGCCCATGAATATTTCATTTCATTCTGTAACCTAATTGTTCTACAGAACTGTGTACTAGTGTTATATGCTAGTGTTATATGTTTGCCTTACCGAATGTGTTATCCCGTCAGCAATAACCTGCCCGTGGGCTTTTTTGATTACTGTCAGTTTAAGTGCCGGTGTTGTGCCCAATTTCGCCTGCCAAATTATTACCCCCCTTGTTGAAGTCACTACCTGGTTGCCTAATCCTGACCCCTCCCCCACACCTACTCCTAAACCTACCAATACTAAGGGGTAATCATCTGGTGGGGGATCAGAATTGGGCACAACACTGGCAAAGCAGTGTTGCCAGGTATTGCTACAAAAACAAATAAAAATAAAAAAACAAATCAAATAAACCAACATTATTTGATATATTTTGTTTTTGAAATAGGATAAGGATATCACTAACCGTAAACTGCAACTTCCCACTTTATTAACTTCCTAAAGTGTCAAATTAAGTGGAAAAGACAAGTCCAAAGATGCTTATAATATCTGGATCTGGCAACACGGCGAAGGCTGTGCCCGCACCCTCTTTCTCAAGACCAGTTCACTCCGCCGGCGTCTCACAGCGACATGAGTTGTTCTCCATTATTTTCACACCACAGACACTAAACATTCTAGCAAACTGTCTAAACTAAATTATACATATAGGCACTCATGGAAGGAGTTTTAAATGGCAAATTAGTCATTCAGAGAACAAATTTTATTTTTGAATATGAAAAATTTACTGAGGTCCGGACCTTGGTGACCTCATAGCTGGCTATGGCCATAATTGGCAGTTAGCTTTTTAGGAAACTTGTCAACATCATGTCCTGCCCCCCCCTTGTAGAATATCCTTTTTGCAACGTCAACAATCCTCTATCATTTAAAAAGCTTCTGTACAGTCACGACCCGGAAGTTCGCAGAGAACTCCGCACCGCTACGGACCTCGCGCTACGAGTGACGAAGGTTACGGCGCTGTCTCTGGGTCGTGTGATGTCCACTATGGTGGTCCAGGAGCACCATTTCTGGCTGTGTCTGGCTGACATACGCGAGACGGACAAGACACGATTCTTGAACGCCCCCGTGTCCCAGACCGGCCTTTTCGGCGACACGGTGGAGAACTTTGCCCAGCAGTTCTCCGCTGACCAAAGCAGACTGAGGCCATCAGGTACATCCTGCCCCGGCGTGCAGCTGCTGCCGTCGCCGAGGGCGCCCCCTGCCTCCGCGGCCTCCAGCAAAGCTGCGCCGTGGAGCCGGTCGCAGGGCAGCCGCCCCGCCCGTCCAGGCCCCCGCCAAACCTGGTGGCAAGCGAAAGAGCAAGAGGCCCTGAGACGGGCAACCCAGAGGTGGAGGGACCTGCTCTTCAGGAGATGGTAAGCACACCACTCCCTCCCCCGGAGGAGGGCCGGGCGGAGAATCTTTTTCCACCAATGACCTCTCGGTCGGTGGTACCCAAATACTCGACAAAGAGCAATTCCTCTATTTCTGGGTCCCCAGAGGGGACGGGGGATTGTGGACGATCCAGTGCGTATCACGCTCACCCTCCTCTCTCGCCAGTGAGCAGCAGAGGGAACGGAGACGTCACGTCCCGTCGCCACAGCTCCTGTACCACCGCTGAGCGGCCGGGTCACCGGCTTGGCTCCTCAGCGAAAACCTGAATATGTGCTGCATCTGCTGCCTACTTATACTCACGCTGTGATCAGCGGCAGCTGGATGCAATAATCGCATGCCAATGAGCATTGGCTCATTTAGTTTACACTCGAAGTAGATTGGTCTCTCTAAGCGAGATCCCAATTCGTCGGTCATCCGACGTGACGTCTCCGTTCCCTCCTTCAGGGAACGAGGGTTACCATACATAACCGAGACATTTCATTTAGTATAATTCTACATTACATTCAAAGAAAACACTACTGAATTTCAAATATTTCTTTCCTTAACAGTTAATTATGCCTTCCTTTAGTCCGTTTAGTTTCAGCATTTGTTTCAACTTTATCAGCTTCAAGCAGTTATTATTATTATTAAACCGTCATGGATGTGTCCTTTTTGTTTACCAGAAAACCGAGTGAGACATAACATGCCAAAACTGTGAAAGCATGGAGAACAAAACATTCAAAAAAGAATGTGACAATTGCCTAATGATTCTTTATCTCCAAATGAGATCAGATGCTTGTACGATTAGTGTGTCAGAAATAAGAGACTATGAAAAAGAGGAAAGCAAGTGGCAAGCCACTGACCATGAATGAATCTGGAGCTTGCTGGCATAGCAGCTGCTTCCAGTCCTCCTCAGTGCCTTTACAAATCGCATTTCTCTCCTCACTACTAGCCTTGAATGAATGAATGAAATACACAAACAAACAAACATTGTTTCATAATTTACTCACCCTTACATCATATCAAACTATATTACTTTCTTTAAACAGTTGAACATAAAAGATGCTTTGAAGAATTATATACTGGTACTGCATGCTGGTGAGTAATTAATGACGGAATTATTTTTTTTTAGAATCCCTTTAAAAGTGACTTGTTATACAATAATTAGATGTACAGTTTTCTTGGTGTGTCCCATGGTGCTTTGCACAAGGGGACAGCATTTGCGGATTTCTGTAATTTGCTCTTTGTTGTCATTGCCATTACATGATTTGCGTCCCAGATTCTAAGCCACTTTGCTAGCACCACCTGCAAACCTCACTGCATAAAAAGAGGGAAGAACACAAATGATAGCTGTATTTAAGGCTATAATTATACTTTATGTGCATATTATATATTATGCGGTTTTGTGTCGGTTTTGATAATCCGTTTTACTTACTTAAGACCCCTTAAGAAATGTGCTGTATACAGCTACTCGACTAACCAAAATCTGGCATGGCAACCACAATATCAGCTAGATGGCAAGTTCCACTGCACACCCACTGTGCTTATATCCTTTCTTTGTTCACCACAAGATGTCTACAGATGGCACAGTATGTACTCCATACACCACACGGAATCATCTTAAATTCATTATGACGGGACGGAGACTTGAATAGAGGGGAGAAGGAGCTGCTCCAAAGCTTGTAATATTTAAGACATAGATCAGAAGCCCTTGCAAATATTAGGATGCTTGCATTGATGTAAAATATCTTTTAATTGAGCTGGAACCACTCCAATCCGCCTGCGTCTGCTGCATTAAACATCGGCCATTGCAATATGGCCTGCATAATATGCCTAAGTGGCTGCAACTTCACCGGTTCAAAGCTCAGCACCCTCTGGCACTGTGCACTATTGTAACCAAGCGTTATCTAATGAAATCAATTTAACCCAGAGACCTTTCCTCTCGGAATAGAATTGTAAGTTGCTTTATCTGTCTGGCCACCACAACATACATGCAGCATTTTTAGTGTTTGGAATTACTAAACCTTTCTTCTTGTTATTTGATTATTTATTTTTTTATTTTTTTATTTAAATAAAGGACAGTCAATACAGTAATTTATATTTAAATAAATAAATTACTGATTTAACCCTCAAATCGTTTTAGCTAGATTAGTGCACTTTTGTAGTCTGCTTTCTTTTATCAGCAAATCCTTAAAACCAGCCCCCAAACCAAATCCATCGGAAATGACAGTCAAATAGCAGAGGATTTCGATCAGTCCACAATTGTGTCCTGTTGCGCTCCAATGTCATTGGTAGATTCAGGACCATTTACCATTAATGAAGGCCTACCCATAGCCATTAAGAGAGACAGAATAAAACTAGCTCTAGTTTAGAATAAAATGCCAGCATCTACCCCTCCCAATCCATCATGGTCCACTGCTCAAGATAAACCTCCGCCTGAGGTCATGTTCATTCTAGGCCAATCAATGAGACCGCATTACTGTAAAATGACTTCAATTCATTTTCAATAGAGACTTAGTGGTAATGTTAAGTGTTTAACTGACTGTAACAACAGTTGGGGGATGAGGGCAATTTCAGTATGTTACACACCTCTCTCTTTCTGTTCTCAAAGTTAACTGATTAAAAAAAAAGCTGATTATTGATTTTTCATCTAAAAACATAAAACATTTCTGTGTTATTGTTATTAATGTTATTATTATTGTGATTATTGTATTGGTAGTTCCCTTTCAAGGGACCTTCAAACTGCGTCCTCTAGGGGTCGCTATGGGGAACGCCTCGTCGTGACCCGGGTCTGAAGCATACATTGAAAAAACACCAACAACACGTTGGCCGGCGACAGCCCATGATGTCACTATCGGTGCGACTATAATGTTCTCCCTGCGCCTATTTATACTATAGTCGCACCGGTAGTGACATCATGGGCTGTCGCCGGCGGCCAACGAGTTGGTGTTTTTTCAATGTATGCTTCAGACACAGGTCACGACGAGGTGTTCCCCATAGTGACCCCTAGAGGACGCAGTGTCTCGTTCCCTACTCAGGGAACCATGGTTACATAAGTAACCTGAGATGTTTTTCATTAGTGTAGTTTTTTTTTCTGACAGTAACTGTAATAAGTAAGGTATTTTGCTGGGAAACTGAGGTTACCATGGTAACTTGCTAACTTTGGGAAGGGAAGTGGCAAATATATTGCCCTTCATAATTCTGAGCCCACATACTTTAGATGTTTCAATGCCTAGTTATGTCTGTACTCTTTGCCTCTGCAGAAATATTAGGATCCTGCAAAGTTATTTTCAGGATCTAAAATCATTTTCACATTCTAACAGGGTTGCCCCACTGCACCGGTTTTTATTTATTTATTTATTATATTTAATGTTTAATATGTTAAAGCCCCCCCCCACACACACACTGTGCACTATGCACTCATGCTAACTCTGTTAACATTTACCTTTGTTCCCTCTGTGAAAATGATGGCTACTGGTTTCCAACCTGATAAACTACAAACCATGTATCATGTTCAATATAATTAAATTTGACTGTTGTTTCTTACCTGACTGCAATAATACTTCAGCTTCAATTTCTTTGATGAATCAGGATCCAGTGCTAATAGCCTTTCATTTTTGAATACCGATTGGCAGCTCTTTCTCTTCATCCATCATCTCTGATAACCAGCCACAATGATCTGTCAATCAGACGATCTATATCTGTCTCCCTGGCTTTCAGTCAGTACATTTACATGGACAACAATACTTCGATTTTAATACGATTAAGACAATACTCTGATTAAGAATTTACTATGTAAACAGAGATTTTTGCTTACCTTAATCCGGATAAAGTCAAAACCGAAATAAACACTAATCAAATTAAGACATGTGGAGTATTCCTATTTTAGTCGCATTACTGATGTGCAGTATAGACATGTAAACACCTTAATCACATTATTACCGTCGTGTAGGACTTTTCGCCGCATTTTGCGACAGGATACACACGCGGCATGGTCAACCATTTGACGGCAAATAAAAGAGCTTCAACACCACCATCGTCTGTATGCACGTACAAATAATTAACTGCACTTGAAGCTTTCATAAAATTAAAAATGAAAACCCAAAACTGTACATAACATCATCATGAAGACAAACTATATGTTTATACGTGAAATTCCGGAGGGCACGTCGGATGGCATCTCGTGGGGACGTAATGACGTGTGCCATTAATCGAACTATGTACTATAACATGTAAAACGGGAACATGAAAGGAATATTCTAAAATCAACTCATGTAAGCACCTTAATCATAATATTGTCTTATTTAGAATAAGGTAAATATTTAGATTACTGATGTCCATGTAAACGTAGTCACTGACACCATTTGCCCTAATCTGGGAACATCAAACTCAATAGTGTTTGATTGTTCTTTTGTCTAGGCATTAGAAAAGTGTTGTTTTGTTGCCCAAAAGGGACATGATGTATAAATATATTTTTAAAATTTTGTATTTTTATTTATTTAATTATTATTATTATTTAATTATTTTTCCTGTATGAAAACTAGAAAATACCCACAGTGTTTCTTTTGAAGACGTGTTTCTTCAAAGACAAGAAATGTCAAAGTGATAGCCTGTTTTTGCTTCTCGTTTCTCAGCGGAACCCCAGTGAAGCATCCTGGTCAAAAAACACCACTGAGCTCTTCACAGTTCTCCTCCATTAGTGTTTTCACTGGGGTTTGTGTTTCTTTTTTTCTTTTTCACTGCTCAGCTTTGAAGACACAATCAGAGTTCTGCCCCTGCTGAGGTGACATAAAACACAAATGCTTGATTCATCTCGATCCCTCCTCTGCCTAGCTTTGCTTTTGTTGCAGCTTTTCTTTTCAGTGCTATTTTTCCTTGAGTTTCAAAATTGATTATTTTTTTCCCCCCATTTTTTATTATTATTATTTTTTTGTATGAATCTCTTCTTTTTCTCGTTCTCTCACACACACTTACAGCACATCATAGAAATCCTATTCATCCAGTAAGTTCACAAACTGTTCTCATCTAAAAGGAAAAAAAAAAATAATAATAAAATAATGCAAATAGAGAGGGCTGGGAATGAGAAATGGACATGAGCAATGTTTCAATGTGAAACCCATTGTGTTCTGGAATGCAGGCCTTTGCACACTGTGCCGCCCCGAGGCAGTTGACCTCATCTGTCTTTAACTAATTGATGGAGGAGAACAAAGAAGATATAGACAGTGTCCTTCCAACTGTACACGTTGTTTTCATTCTCTGTACAGTGACTTTCCACGAGAAGCCCCTATAAGCTGTGACTACTGACTAGTGTGTGGACTGTTCTGGTTTGTATTATTCAAGACATGGTCTTGACAGGGCTGTGTGGATGTTTTATTCCACAATCATCAAAGCAGACAGTGTGCTTCTCCAGTGCTTTGTATGAGAAAATGAATGGGGAAAAAGACGAGAGCTGGAGATTTTGACATGCCACAAAGCGTAATGTGTCACCAGCAGCCATCACTTTGGGTTAGTGTTACGATGTGCCTGAAAGAGCTTTCAGGATGTAGACTGATAGACCATCTGAAGGGCCCCAGGCAAGTGAGTTAAGGCGAGAAGACCCTCAGTCTAGGAAGAAGACAGTTTTGAGGACAGATTGGATCAGCGGTTCTCGTCTGGTTTTCCTACAGGGCCTAGACATTCAAGTGGCGACCCAACACTATACAATGAAAGTCAATGGTATACTGTTTATATACACTGAACAAAATTATAAATGCAACACTTTTGTTTTTGCCCCCATTTTTCATGAGCTTAACTCAAAGATCTAAGACTTTTTCTATGTACACAAAAGGCCTATTTCTCTCAAATATTAGGTGGATGGATTATCTCTGCAAAGGAGAAGTGCTCACTAACACAGATTTAGACAGATTTGTGAACAATATTTGAGAGATTTGAGAATTGTTTTCCATTTACAGTGGATCATACGTAGTCATTTAGATTATTGTTTGATTGTCCTACTTATGTCTTGTTGCTCTTGTGACAAAACAACAGCATTTGGGACATGATGTACATTCCATTCCATAGTGCTGCAGTGTGTTTTAGACACTTTATAATCTGCTTTTATTCTTAGCTCAATGGGAGTTTGTGTTATGGTAATGCCAGACATTACATTTGGGAAAATAAAAGTCCCGTTAATCCTCAAAAGCGATGTCATTTTTTCATGGGTTGTGTCAAACCCTCCCCCAGTTCTGGTACAACACACATTGCCACTTTGTGTCCCCCTCCCCCCCTTTTGCTAACACTCCCAAGGTTAGGATCTAGGGAAACATGGAAAGCAGGATGCATGTTATACAGAAACACATGCAGCTGAAAAGTTGCTAATCTAAAACCAAAAAACTATTTTAGTATTAGCTCAAGCTATAATAGTACCTCAGTGACACTGGGCGATAACGCTTATTGCTGCTGACAGGGCGTTGGTTCCCTGGGGTCGGGACTTTTGAAGAGCTGTGTGGCAATAACAGCCCACAACATGTAGTCAGACCACTACCACCAACACACCTGCTCTCTCTTGGAGCTCAAAGAGGGGGGAAGTACTGGAAGACATGTAGCTACAGTGGAGCAGTGAGAAATCCTCGTTAGCTTACTGTCCTTTGCTTGTGTCCATTGATACCACAGCTTTATCAGCCAGATCTTCCTTGCCGACCGCCTACATTATAAAAGGTCTCTCCAAGTTTGGAACAGATAGTCTTCTTTGGCTTATCTATATTATAGATGGCTTTCCTCCTAGTCTCATAGTAGTGTTAGACTTACAGTCAGCTGCAACTGATCTCGACAGAACAGGCAGAAATAGCTTTTATCCCCGCATTTGGATTTGCATTGTTTTCTAATTAAAGAGGCCCTGGAATTGTGCCCTGACTTTGTAATTTCCTTTGAAAATGTGATTAAAATAAAGAGTGTAGATCAAGTGTCTTTGACTGAAGAGTGCAGGCAAAAAAAACGACTGTATATGTTTATATTGTTAGTAATCGTGTTTTTTTTAAAGCTACTGCTTATTCAAATAAAGATCAAAGCAGAATTTATATTGTGACTAGGAACAAAAACAAATTCAAATGTAAATGAATTGAGACAATTCACAGTCACACACACACACACGCTGTGCGAGAGGCTCGTACTTTCCCATTTATTTATAAAAAGGGTCTGTGGAAGGTTTTTTTTCTCAGACACAGTTTGATTTCCCTATTTTTCATTAATAAATGAGAGTCTGACCAATGGGATTGTGTCTGAACTCATTTACCTGAATTATTAAATTTCTGATCATTCGTCAAGTCACACGTTAATAAAAGCATTCACTTTTTAGATGTTGTTAATGTGTTTTAATTAGGGCTGTCAATCGTTTAAAATGTTTAATCATGATTAATCGCATGATTGTCATGAGTTAACTCATGATTAATCACAACTTAATCGCACATTTTTATCTGTTCTAAATGTACCTTAAATTAATACTTTTCAAGTTTTATTACTCTAATCAACATGGGCATGGGCAAATATGGATGCTTTATGCAAATGTATGTTTATTATTAGTGAAACCATACTCAACATAGAGCATAAAGAATTCAGATACAGGTTTTTACAAAAAGTTTTTTTAAACAATTTTTAAGAAATTGAATCAGAAGTCAAAAGTTTCAATTATTATATTAATTTAAACAGTTATTATCAATTAATTATTATATTAATTAAATAAGATAAACTATATTTTGCTGGCTTAATTGTTTAGATTTTTATAATGCATTATCTTCTTATCTATCCACCAGTTCACATTTACAACTGCGCGTTTGCTGCGTAAAAATATGGGTCAATTTTAGCATTGATCTGAACAAAAACGACGGGCTTATTGAAAATGCAAATTCATTCTCAGCCAGCAGATGGCGCTGTCGGAACAGCATAAATATAATGGTTTCTCCAACTGTAAACAAAACAGCGCAGCAGCTGACTTTGAAATGTGCAGCGCACATATTTATTCTATGAAATAAGCCATATCGCAATTCTTGTCTTTCCCTCCCCAAATATAAGACCTCTTGAAATCATAATTAAGACTTTCTTGTACCATTTAAGACTTGTTATGGCCTTAAATATGATACAACTAAATTTAAGACCTCTAAAGACTTTTTAAGGACCTGCGGAAACCCTGAAACAGAAAATGCGCGCTGCATTAATCACGCGTTAATAAAATTAGTGATGTTAAAATGAATTTGCATTTGTGTTATTAATGCATTTATTTTGACTGCCCTAGTTTTAATGTCTCCAGTCTCCAGGCATGTGCCCCCTCAGATTTTTGAGCCAAGTGGACTTTGAATGCAGCTTCCAAGAAAATAGCCTAATAATATTTTCACATTTGATATGATCATACCGGTGTGATTAGAACATTCAGTGTGGCACATTATCAGCTGCCAAATTCAAATCTGAGTTCGCGCTTTGGATGGCGCTGAGACAGATGCTCTCATTGTGTGTACCAAAACTTGTTTTCAACCATATAATGTTTATTTTATGTTTTTCACACTTAAATATACATAGTACTAGCAAAAATCATATCTTTTTATGCATTTTTATAACCAAATTATAACCAATCACACACTATTCTGTTGAGCTTATAAATGCAATGGCCAATCAGAGGTGTTGTCATTGCTGAAACGCCGGAGTTTTTTCATCTCATCGCCAATTCTCTCATAATAAACAACAGAGTGCGGATATGAGTACGATGCAAGTAATTGATTAATTTCACAGACAGCTTCAATGATTATAACGGGAGTTTTTTTTAGACAGTGCTTAAATCTGCGCTAGACTGAAGTCAATGATAATATTCTTTGATAATGTAAATATTCTTTGCTCGCTTTCTGTATATGATAGCATTATAAATAATAACTTACAATGTTTTTCTTATATTCACGTTAAATACAAAGTCAGTCATATTAATATTTTACAACATGACACCAAAATCTGGTACTTAAGTAAAAAGACGGGTTTTATGCATAGTTAATAGCTTTCACTAACAAAATAAGTGCATGACACCCCTGTGCTGAAGAAACATGTTATTATTGTTATTAATGTTGCAAACAGTTGTGTTGCTTAATATATTTTGTGGAACTGTGATTCTTTTACTTTTTCAGGATTATTTGATTAAAAGAAAGTTCAAAAGAACAAGTCTTTACTGTTACTTTTGATCATTATAATGCATCCTTTTTGAATAAATGAGTAAATAAATCTTACTGACCCCAGACTTTTGACTGTTAGTGTAAATACCAACACTATTTATTAGATACCCCTGATTTGTTTAATTCATTAATTAGCACTTTTGGAAACAGACACAGATATCTGTTCTTTCTAGGTATAATGAAGATCTTTGCAGAGTTTTCTGCTCTGTAAATGACTTCCTGGAGGTTAGGAGAAGTCACTCAAGAAGTACAGTAAGGAGAAGGGGATTTAGGGAATGAGCTGTAGGGACAGGAATAGGGCGAAGGTCTTGATTTACTGCCATCCATCAAAGCAGGCCAGCTGCTGGCCTGGCAGGCAGAGGGCACCGGTAAAGCCCGCAGCTTCCCTGAGACAAAGCCTCTCTGGCTGAGGCTTGTCATTACTGCTGCTGCAGGGTTATACTGTCTGGAACCATCTGTATTAGCAGGCCGTCTGACAAATCTCCCAGAAGAAGCAGAAATGTATCCACATGACTCTAGCAGGCATTTCCCAGGCTGTAATTAAGCTCCTAGCTGTGGCCCCGCTTGCCAGGCTTGAGCGCAAGGAGACTCAATCCTGCTCATTAGCATGGAACCCAGAGTCAAAGTGTTAATGTTGCTATAATTACAGCCCAGGCTCTAGATCCAGAATGCATTGACTTTGGTCTGCGGCTTTATCCTTAGCGCTTCGCTAGCTCTACCCATACTAACCTTCTGGCAGATTGACTTACTGATTGAGAAATGTAACTAAAGCAAAGCTAGAGGAGATGTTTTGATTGGCGCTATGTTGAACAGATAGGATGCTAGGCGTCATCAATCGTGTGCATGTTAGCGTGTGGATAAAGCTGTGTTTAAGTGTCACACAAGTGATTTACCTACTACACCAGTTGCCAGCAGTGGCTGTGCTTTAGCTGGAAGGCCTGCAATTAGCAAAATGATGCGTTTAGAGCCAGTCCGGTGCTTTCAGCCAGCTGGTCTGCGTGTAAAGAAATGTTTCTCTGTCCAGGCTAGCTGATGTAGACTTGTGTACAAGTGGCTAATGGGTACATCAACCAGACTAGATCTCTTTTTTTTTTTTTTGGTGAGGTACAGAAAGTGTGTGTGCATAAACCAGAGATCACATAAAGATTCCTAAAAGACTAAGCTGTAAGTTCCGCTCTTGTGGCCACTGGTAGCCTGGCAGACATTATAACACCATAATGGTCTCCCAGCTTGCTGTAGGGCTTCTGTGCCATGCTGGTCCCATGACTGGTCCAGGTCAGCCAACAAACCATGCCGGCATATTGAAGCACAGGGACACAACATGGCAGTGCATGGTCTTCCTTTGTATGTGTCATGTGTTGTTGTTTAGTGTCTGCCAGTGGACCTCTGGACAGGCACTGGTCCTCTTCAGGCATTCTATGGCTTTTATGTGCTAATAGCCTATAATGATGTGGTACAGTTAAAGGGGTAGTACACCAAAAGTGCAGTTAGGGTTAAGCCTAACCATTCATTAATTAATTAATTCATTCATTCATTTGTGATATTAATACATTTATTAAGGACACATTAAAATGACACATTAAATAAATAAACAACACAACTGTTTCCAACTATGGTAATTATAAGGAATGTTTCTTGAGCACCAAATCACGAAAACAGAATGATTTCTGTAGGATCATGTGACACTGAATAGTAGAGTAACGACTGCTGAAAATTCTGTTTTACCATCAAAGGGAAAAAAAATCACATTTTAAAATATATTTAAGTAGAGAACAGTTATTTAATTCAGTAATATTTCACAAAATTTATATTTTTACTGTGTTTTTGATCAAACAAATCCAGCCTTTGTGAGCATAAGAGATTTCTGTATAAGTGCAAATTGAGACAAGTTTCATTTTTGGATGTTCTATACCTATAATACAATCTCTCTCTCTTCATTTATTCAAATATACTTCGCCTCCTCCATCAACCAGTCAAAGACCAGCCATCAGAGAAGCAAATATTAATTTTAGGCTTTAGAGGATCTGATGTGTGCAACAAGTTGGGATGTTTTAATCTTCAGGCTTGGCCAGCAGTCCTGTTTTCCCTCTCTCTATCTCTGTGCTGAAGCCTGGCCATCCCCCCTTGTTTCTGTGAAATCAAATCACATTAATAGCCGCTCCTATGCGTCCTTTGTACCTTTTCTGGGCACTAATGCCTAATGACCCATGCAATATTAAATGAATCACTTTAGGGTGGCCAAATAGTTTTGTCAAACAAGCTTGCAATTTGTGTAACTGTTAACCATGTAGTCTTCTTCTTCTTCTTCTTCTTCTTCTTTTTTTTTTCTTTTTTTCTCCTCATGGAGAAAAAAAAGTGAGCGGTGTACATAATAGTGATAATGAACAATGCATTTCCACTTTCATTGGACATTTAATTGGATTGATAGTGATGGAGAGGAGAGGTGGTCAGGCGTGGAATACTCAAACCATCTTTGTTCTGTCAGCTTATTTTAGGGAGTTGAGTGAGTGGCCCTGAGCAGAAAACAATAGAACATGAGTACTGTATTGATCCCTGAGGGGAAATTCAGGTGCAAACCAGGAGCGACATCAAACAAAGTGCTCAAAAAAACACCACTATTCATAGAATGCAATTAAGACCATAGAGGGCCAGTCGCATCAAATGCATAGCTTGCAGTGGGAATGCATTATGTGGTATTATCATGTTGGAGCATGAACAGGAAAAAAAAAGTCCTTGTTAAATGTCATTGTTCCTCACTGGGGTAACACAGGAACGTGTGTGTGAGCATGTACAGTATGTGGAGATGGCATTGTAAAGTCAAAGCAGATGGCAAACACAAACAACTGTAGGGCTTCGAAGAGCACAATGGTGGAATAAGTTGGTAGCTGAAGGTGCTTCAAGATCATTGTTCTCCAAGGGCACATTGCTTCCAGTAAAACCAGGGTTATGTATATGGCTTTTGTGAAAAATGTGTACATAGTATTATATCTAGATAGATCAAAGCATAGAAAAATATGCCGGCCATTGCAAGCTTGTAGAACATCTGTTTTGGCTTGCTACACCCAGGCAAGACTTCCAGATACTTCCACAATCCTGCTCTGGGCCCCGTTACCCAAAAGCATCGTAAGAAGTGCTTAATTTCAAACAAAATGAATGATGAAAATGTTTGACAGTCCCAGTTTCCCAAAAGCATCTTAACTTTAGTAATTGAAGAACATCATAGAACGAGATACGACCACTACCTGGCTACTGAGTGGAAACTGTTTTAGCAACAATTAGGTAACATTTAAAACTCAATCTCACATAATTATGCTAAGTGCATTTTTGGGAAGCAAACATTTCTGTTAAACTCAAAAGAGAAATGAGAATTTTTGAGAAATGTGTGTTTTTGTCCATGCAGTGTTGTTTTGGACCCCATTGACCTTCATTGTACTGTATGGACGAAACCAGTTAAAACTTTCTTCAGAATATCTTCTTTTGTTTTCTGAAGAAGAAAGAAAATTATGCAGTTTTAGAATGGCTTGAGGGTGAGTAAAAGTTTAACAGCTACAATAAATTGGAAAATGGACCCTTTCTGGTTTGAAAGACAGAAATCCACCAACAAATCAATTGTTTTGCTGATATTTAGCCGTGGCCATTTATCCTGAAACCCAAAGACTAAGTGCATTAACGATTCAAAGAGTATGATCATTGCTCACATAAGAAAAGACATGCATATAAAAAAAGTCTTGTTTATTTATGCTTGTAAACTACAGGACAAATGAGACCTCAAAACAGGCTTGGAGAATTGCTAGATTAATTTAGTTAAAATGTCTATCAGAGGCCATTTGGAAGTCTTAATCCATATGTTTCAGATTTAGACACTGTTAATAAATGTAATACTTTTATTATTATCGTTTGCCCCAGTGGTTGTTCTTCATGTGATTAATGCAGTTTTGCATTCAGTGGGAAATGAAACAGATGTACAGCCTTGGAGCATTTTGCAAGGCTCAGTAAACTGTGCTTCAAGCAATCAACATGATTGAAAACGGAGAACAAATGCAAGTTTAAAAATTCAACTCCATTGATCCCACAACAGAGCACATTAAGTGCACAATGGGGCCTTTGTAAAAGAACAAAATATTGATTCCTCATCACAAGAGCTTGTTTGTCATTATTGGTCAATACGGTAGCAATACACTTTACATGTTTACAATGTTTATTTTACCCATGATTGAGCTGCACTTTTAATTAGATCTTTTCATTTACATTTAGGTGTTTATAAGACACTTACCCAAATGAGGAGTTTTACAACAAAAAGTGATTTATCTTGTACAGAGATGTAGGTAATATTGGTGAGACATTAAGCGATTTATTAGTGAATTCCCCCAAAAAGTGTAAGCACTGTGGTGCTTTGAGGGTATCCTGAGAAACTTGTCACACCAGTATTGTATCAACCATGGCACTGGACCTTCATTCTGTTGCAGTTACAGCAATTATGCAGTTCACTTCCAAACTACAAACTTTCCAGTGATGTCTGTGAGAAAGGGATATTCACTCAACGAGCTCACACATATGTTCTGCCGCATGCTCAATCCACTCTGTGTGCTTTACAAGTTTATAGTACCCAAGCTCATGCGAATGCTGAGCTTGGGCGAGGACTGAAAAGACTGATTGCTAGTATAATGGACCCACCACTGATGTCAGTGAGAGCGGCTGACATTCCAGTGGTCCCTACGCTCTCAAGCCCACCAGGCATCCCACTGTCTACTGCACTGCCCCCTGTGCCTCCAGAAGTGGTAGCTTCCGCTGCAGAACCTCCAGAGGTGGCGGCATCCGCTGCAGAACCTCCAGAGGTGTTGGCGTCCGCTTCTGAACTCACAGACTGTCTTATCACGGCCACAGAGTCCGTTCACAAACTCACAGACTGTCTCATCACGGCCGCAGAGGCCGTTCACGAACAGAGGCTGTTCACGAACTCACTGTCTGTCCTGCCACGGCCAAGAAGGCCGTTCATGAACTCACTGTCTGTCCTGTCACATCCATGGAGACCGCTCACCTACAAACTTTCCAGTGATGTCTGTGAGAAAGGGATATTCACTCAACGAGCTCACACATATGTTCTGCCGCATGCTCAATCCACTCTGTGTGCTTTACAAGTTTATTGACCCACACTTGCTCCTCTTATGGCGCTTTTCCACTGCGTGGTACGACTCGGCTCGGTACGGCTCAGTACGGTACGTCAAGTCTGTTCATGTCAAGTCAAGTCTCGGATTATTGTTTGGATGTTTGGATCACTCTGTAAATAAACTGCACTTGGGTTCTCACTACGCTCGCCTTCAGTGGACGAATTCGTTACAACATACAGTATTACTGTTTTTATTGTATTTTTGATTGAAAAAAAAAATGCAACATTAGTGAGCATAAAAACAAAACATTAAAAAGTCTTCCAAAATTTTGGCCGGTAGTGTATAATAAAAACACAAAAATAGAAGTACCACCGTCTCCATGTGAATTGCTTTCTCTTAGACATTCACATAAGCAGTATGTTATAAAAATACATCTCCTGTCTGCATGGCTTCCACATATTCTTTCAGTTGTTCTGGGCATTGGGAGAACAACTATGAGTAATTGGCTTTAAATTGAATGGGAAAAAATGGGTGTGCGGATGATTAATTTTGTGTTAAAAAGATATCTAGATATTACTCATCTGCTATGACTATACTTTGATTATAGTACATAAAATATTGAATTAGGGGTGGAGTCTAATCACTGTCAGTAGTGTTGATTTGATTGGCCGTATTCATCTGACTCCGAGGAGGAAGCTGTCAGAGGTTGTGAGGGTTTGGCCCATGTGGCCGACAGTGCATTAAAACTGGCATTGAGGGGCCAACTCCATCTGCATTTATTTATTCACTTATTAATGCAATGAATTAGGGCCACTGCCAGGCTCTGCCAAAGTAAGTCTGTCAGACTTGGCACCAAGAAACTAGTTGGGAGATGAGGTGGTGAGGCGGGGATTCAAGTGCCTCAGTAAAGCTCCCAACATTAATCTCTTTCTGTCTGAAATCTGACTGAGGCTTTTAACTAACTGGTGTTCATGAATCGAGGCCAGACATTGGCAGTCCCCCTAATCCCTCGCAGTTTGGATATGAAGATCTTGGATCAACATTTGCTCACCAGTGGCATCTTCTGTCTTGAACCTCAGCCAGACCACACCACTTTACTATATAGAGCTATATGACAGATGAGATGGACAGCTCCTTTCATAAAACGCATGTTCTCTAGTAATGAAATGCTTAACTCAAACACTCGTTTTGAAGTACTAATGGAAAACTAGCGCTTAGTGGTAATGGTGCGATTACACACTGAAAGAGCCTTGAATGAGAGTCTGGGCAGATTTAAACCAGTAGAGCATGTTTGGTTAATGACCTGTTTTTGTGCCGTCCTGTGGGTTTTAACCTTGGTTAAAACTGTGTCCATTATGATACTATTCACTGCCTGATATATAATGTTCCCTGCCATGAATGGCTTTTTACAACTACAGAGACGAGAAACAGCATATCACGCTTTAAATGGTCATGATTTAAAAATAAAATTATAGTGTTCAAGTCAACCTTTTTATTTTATTTTATTATTATTTTTTTTTTATCTCAAAGCACTCATGTAGTTATTATTCATACTGTATTTCAAGGTAGTTACAGCCAAGTCATGCTAGTTAGCTAAAATTGTTAGCTACAGGCTACTAACAAAAAGTTGACAATATAATGAATAATATAATTTTGTGTATATAATAGATAGCAATGTAGCACTATGCTGATATTTGTTAAATAATGCACTGTATTTTATTAGAAAAGCTTTTATTCTGAGAGAAAAAAAAAGAACTGCTGTGATGCTACTAAAAATGTAGTTAAGTTAGTAGTGTCACTGACTTTAGTAAGTTGCACTAGTATCTGTGAATATGGGTGTATTCATAGATGCCTTGTGTGTGGCTTGGGACATGTGATCCCACAGTATTTCTCCAGTTCTCCGCTTTGATGAAATGCTGCTTGCACCTCGCTAGAATGCTCCCTCTTCCCTCCATCACTTCTTTCTCTTCTTCTCCCACAGAGAGGGGTGGCAGGGGGCTCTGTTTCCCTTTCTAGTGCTTGCTTTTGTTCTGTTTTTCTCTTTTGTTGAGTTTGTTTTGACAGCATGTATTACCACAGCTCATGAGGGTTTGAAGAGACTATCTGCTAACATTAGCATGGAAGCATATTTGCGTATTCTGCTCGCACAAAGCCATCTTTTCGATTCCATGTGGTTTAGAGGACTCTCTAGAGTCGCTCGTATATTTACTGTGGGTAGTCTACTTATATATTGCTCTAAGCGCCTTACCTTTTTAAAAGTAAGATTTTAAATATTCAAATATATTGTTGATTTGGTGCTTGAAGCATATCTTAGTATTATAAATGTTACAAACAGATTTTGCTTCATATTGATTTATTTATTGATAAATGTATTATAAATATATATTATACATTTATTTATTTATTATTTTATTCTTTTGAACTCTATGTATAAGGGATGCACTGAAATGAAAATTCTGGGCCGAAACCGAAAATTCTGGATGCACTTGGCCGAAAACCGAAAATGCTTTGTAATAATTTTTTTTTATTTTATTTAATAATATAAAGTAATTTTGTAAGACTTTTTAATTTAACTAAATATTTTTAATGATACTGAATTTAAAAAACACAGGCCAATAAAATAATCACACTTTATTGAAAGTAACACAATAAAATCGGACACAAATTATTTGGTTTTCTAGCATATTTTGTGTATTTGAACCCTTTCCAACAATGACTGTATGATATTGAGATCCATCTTTTCACACTGAGGACAACTGAGGGACTCGTACACAAATATTACAAAAAGTTCAAATGCTCACTGATGCTCCAGAAGGAAACGTGATGCATTAAGAGCCTGGAGGTAAAAACTATATCATATAATCATATTGAGGTCTTGTTTTTCTACCACCAACCCTGATTTTCTTTCTTTTTTGCTTTCCTGCCATCAAATCAGTTAATTGTACTAACATTTAATTCTCTTTAATTTGCACTGTGAAGAATGAGTTCACCTCAGTGATTAAAGATTGGCTTTTTTTTAACCTTGCTGAATTTCACATATCACCAGAGGCTGTTTGGCATTCAATCAATTGAAACCTCAATCAGATCAATCAGTCCTCTCGAGTACTGACCTGCACATTGATCATCAGTAAGGTCCCTGTGATGTGTGATGTGCTCCACTGCTTCATTAAAAGCCTATTCCGTTACGATGGGTGACAATGGATTACCATAGAAGCCACCTATTCTGACCTGCATTAGGCCACTAAAGGCTGATCAGTGGGCTCTCAGCGCCTATAAAGCCACTAACGATTGTAAAGGCTTTAAGTTGGAAGTAATTTGCTCTTTTTGCTGCCATTCATAAGTTCACTGAAGATTTTCACTGAAGATGCTGTATCAGACACCTTTTTTTTTTATTTTTTGCATATCACACTGGGTGAACTGCTTTTTTTGCAGTTCACCCATACTCAAGATTTCACGTCATTGTAGAGCTTCACAATTAAATGATTTAAAACCGAAGCATTTTCAAGTGTGACTATGAAACTACAAATGGCTCTGATTTAATTAAATATAATATGATATTAAATAAAATATTAAATATAATAAATATTAATAATCTGTGTGTGCTCCATGCTTTAAAGTGAAGGAGTGACACTCTGTTCTGCTTTCTACTGCATATGTGTGTGGCTTATTAACCAGTTTAGGGCTGCATGATAAATATCACACGATATTTAATGCGCATCTCGTCAGTAAAGCCGGTTCTGTAATTTTTTTTTTACCATAATATCTAACTAATTTAAATATTGGTTACATGTTTATCATATCTCAAATGTTATATTTATAATTGAGTGACAAGGTAATTTAACACAAAGTATAGTGTTATAAAACACTTTTTAAAATGACATTTAAAAAAAAACGTTGCTAAATATACGTTATAACTGTGGAAATGCGTCATCACAGTCTGTGAAAAGGGTCCATTGTGCAACCCTACCTCATTCTATCCAAAACTGGTTTCCTAGTTCTAACGAGGCATTCCTGACAGACTGTCTCTTTGTCGGAGCGCTTTCTCTTTCTTCCAGCATAGACATACGGCAGCAGTAAAATTGATGAAACAGAGCAGAAAACCAATGAGTCATTTCGCTCAATACTTCAGCCATTTGTTTTCTGATGCATGAATTATTATATCACAAAGTAATATTTTTTTTATGTTTGGTTTTACTCAAAAAAAATCATGCCAATAACTTTTTTTTTTTCAATATATTTTATTTTGAGAAAGTTACATATCTGTCCACTGTAGTGGACACCATGCATCAGCGTTATACATAGTGAGTCAATGGAAGCCATTGACTGGTCTGAAAAAGACATGTTTTTAAAACATTTACTAACAGCAAATGGTATGAATACGCATAAGAACATTAAATAACAACAAGCTATGTCATGACGGCACAGAAAAGTGAAGTGTAACAAACAAAAGGTAAGAGTGTGTTTGTGTGGGGCAGTGTGTGTGTGTGTGTGTGGGGGGGGGAGCTATCCATACACATGTGAGCGCTAATACAAGCACACACACCCTCCCACCACACACTCGAACACAATCATGCACACATATATCTGCGCTCATACAGTATACATGTATACACTTTTATATTACCTGATAAATAAATATAGGCTGGAAGCATTTAAATAAATGATAAAAATCTGAAGACTATTAATATTTCGATTCAATAAAACCATTCAAGCGTAAATTATATCATAATTTTAATGAAACATACAAAATAATGCAGAATCTATATGTATGCCCATAGTCAGAATTATACCCTTTGGTGCAAGACGTCCACTGTAGTGGACTGATATATTTTCTGTCACAGAAAAAAATGTATAAGAAAAATATTGTTAAAATCTGGATAAAACTATTTCTGACATCCTATTTAGCTGAAAAATATTTTTTTGTAGCTGTCTGGTTTTCTGAGAATAAAAGGATTTAACACTTATCCCTGAGGCACATGGTGCATCCCCTTTTCCTGCCGCCATTTTTAATATATTATGTAATATCTCAAAACAAACAAAAAAAAGATACAAAGACAACAATTAAATGGAATCGTAGACATTACTTTGGTGGTTTGCCAGTTGGTGGTTGGGACATCATGCTACGTCTTAAATGGTTCAAAATGGCTTCCACATATCTGTCCACTGTAGTGACCACTATGCATCAGAGGGTTAAAAAGTTTTTTTTTTTTTTTTCCCTCCCCTTAACCCCTAATTCTGTTTGAAGGACTCAAGATGCTGGGGCTCCCAGCTATTACAAGGTCATTCATCATAAACATGAGGACTGAATGTCTGAGCATAAAAAGCGAGTCTTTCTGTCAGATCAGATATTTGGAGATCTGCTGTGTCTGCCCATGGCTTGGCTGAGGGTGCCTCAGAGATGTTCTTCTAATTCCTTTGTCTCTTTGACTCTTTGAGCTTTTTAATAGCCAGAGAAAATCTATTTTCTGTCCGAGTAAGCTTAACTTCATATATCATAAATATCTCAAAGCTCTAAGGATAAATCGTTATAGTATCTTTATTTGAATTCATTGGTTATATAAGTATAATGTTGCTTTGCTGCTGAAATAGATTCATAGATGCTTTGCACAGTTGAACCACAAACAATTTGGATTTTGTCACAAACTTCCTGTTTACTCTGTCCTTGGGTTGGTGTTTGGTATCTGAGGTAGATTTGCATACCAGTTTTCACAATAGCCATTTGTAAGTTTTTTTTTTTTTTAAGCGTTCTGGTGTGGAGAATTGTGTTCACTATGAGACTATAAGGCAAACAAATGAACTTATCCAGCAATGATATTTCCTGTGGATATTTAGTTTGACTGCATTATGGTCTCACTTGCTTAATTTGCTGCTTAAGTGTTTTGAAATTTGAATCTGAAGTGGCAAAATGATTTATAGATTGTAATTGCATTTAAAGACTCTTGCATTCCCATAGAACAAGATCAGAAGTTTGGTCTATAGTGTGACTCAAGACTGTCAATATTTGCATGCTGGAGGGCCGTACATTCAGATGGTGCTCTGTTCTTGCTCAGTGGCAACATAGATTTGCATTTCCTGAAGGAAGCAGTGCTTGTTAGGCAATTAAAGAGAGTATTGTGAAAATCCCCAGACTGCTTAAGGTTTAGGATTTGGTTGCTGTCTATACATTGTTAAATAGATCCAAGAAAGACAAGATATGATTTTAAAATTTCTTAAAAATCCAAATTGGTAAACCTAAGATTCAAATCATTAAGCAGGTCATTAAGCAGTTCAGGCTGAATTAATTGCAGAAATGTAATACAATATATTATGCTAATTTAGTAATAGATGATGCAATATTAAAATTATACCATTTTCACTCAACTGGGTTTCCAAAAAGTGAGTCAAAAGTGGGGCTAAAGTAGACCAATAGTTTACTAATGGTTGTTAAGCTGTAATATCTGAGGTCTTAAATGTTTATCGTATCACAATCACAAATAACTGATTAAATAATCAGAAATGTCACAGCGTCTTTAAAATGTAGTACTTATGGTGAAGGACAGAGGAGAAAAAAAACAAAACATTACATTGTTCATCTAGTGCTTGTTTTAGACCAACAATGAAAAAATACTTTAGGAAACTGCAACCATATAAAAAGAGCATTAAAAGCATTGTGATATTTATAATGCTGCTTAATTGTATATCTCCAGCTAAATCATTATGAATGCAGTACTATATAACGTGAATATTCAATCGTACTGCTTTTAGTCCAGTTTTATAGCATATACTGCATATGCATGAAGAGAAGTTCCATCACTATGCTGAATTATGAAACCCATGACCCTTTATGCATGTGGAGATTTACTCAGCATTGTTTTCAAGCCCATAGCTAACATCCCTTTGTTCCTGCACCAAAATTTGTGAGGATACCAACTGGCAGTTTTAACACACTAGCGAGGCTTTGAATTGCAGTGCTGTCTGTGCTGTTAACCCTCAGGAGAGTGTGTTGGTGTGATCGTAGACAAAGGTTAGCAAGCACTTACTCATATTAAATGTTTGATGGATACTGCATAATGCAAACAGGCACTGTTCTTCTTAGCAATGTGTGTGTTTGTAGTAGTGAACTGTTTTACACTGATGTAGCCGAAGTTACATTTATTTTCTTCTCCGGCACTTACTGTTAGAATGCAAACTACGACATTCAGGCAGCGATAAGCAAATAAATATTTTCTGCTCTGAGGCACATGAACTATGGAGACATTTGGAAAACACACATGAACAAGGGCAAGGCACCTCTATGTCACAGATTCAATTTCATGGTAATGATTCAGAATAATTTCTAACTCTCACATAAATGGAAAAAAAAAAAAATGTTATGTTAGCATTATTTCACAAATATGACAAATGTTTAACAGTCTCGGAAACATATTCTGAAAGTCATCAGTGTCTTCAAAGCAGACATGAACCATGAACTTAAGCTTTGCATTAATCTTCACATGTACTGTCACACAATATGGTGTTCCATATGTTCACATCACATCTGCATTGGAAATGTAAATTTGACCCCATGCGTGATTTGAAAGGGAAATTTCACTCTTTTTCTCATTGCTGAGAAGGACAAAACTGCTGAGGTCTGTTATCTGGCCCTGAGATGCTTCACAAGTCAGACTCTCTCTGCCTTTCCAAGAGTGAATGGCATATCGAGGCTCTTGCAAATCCCAACGTTAAAGATCCCATGTTATTGCCTTCTCACTCAACCCTTTGACCCCAAATATTGTGGGATTGGGAACTGACAGAATGATGCCTCGCCCAGTGATGAATTGTCCTCTAAAAGCAGGCCGATGTTGGGCCAGCAGTGTCCCTCTGCCTCTGGAAAACCCTGGTAAGATAATAGCCAGCTGATGTATTGCGTGCTGGAAGGCAGCCAGGGTATCCTTTGTCTAGCTTCAGTCCATTGCGACACGGTTACAGAAGGTCAAGTTCAAAAAGGGACATTCTCCCATCACGCCACTGACTCGCACTCACAGCTTGTATAAGTTGACCAAATCAGTTTCAAATGGCACGTCGGTCAATAAGCTGTTTATGAAAGAGGAATGTGTGTTATATTGGCTCATCTTGTCTTGTTTCCCCCAGTGTGATTTCGATTCACACGCAGTCATAACCTTTCAAAATCCATTTCCATGAAGCATAGTAGCCACATCTGAATTTAAGATGAGCTCGGTAAACACTCGCGGGTACCTAGCAGAGCTTTGTGAATTTGCTCGTTCTGTTTGCCTGAAGTATGGCCTTGGTATTTTCAGGAGCTGTTTATAGTAGGATTTGTGATGTTCAAAGGGAGCAAAGCACAGCAAACTGTTTTCAGAACAAAAGAGATATATTATGGGGCGCTGAAAATGACACTTTAAAAAAATAAATTTCTGTTTCAGACAGCCAATTAACACTTTGTGCACACAGCAACATTTTAAAAAAATTTAATGTCAGTAACATTTGATGAGATGTATGGTCAGTATTGCAGCATCACTGCATTATAAAAATGTAAAGCTAAACCCCCAAAAAAACTTGTATCATGTTTTTATTATTATTATTAATGATAATAAATATATTATATACAGTTTTAACTATGTAATAGGGTTGCAGGGCAAATCATGTTTTGATTGTAATGAAAATGTCTGCTTTTCTCAGTTTATTAAGCATAACCATCTGCAATATTTGCCTACTTTGGTTATTTATGAAGAACATGTTTCATTGTAATTTGGCATTTGTGCTATCTTGAATTGGTAAGAAGCCTCCACAAGAAATCCCCCAATCAGAGCTTTTCTCTTAAATCAGTACATTTTCTACCCAGTGGCTTGCGCAATCCTTAAAACCTGGCAACCATGCACACACACTCTCTACATTATGGAAAAGGCGCTGATGAGCTGAAAACATCTGCAAGCATATCATTTGGAGTTTAGCAATTTCTATTGAGATATTCTGCTTAAATAAAAGTGTAATACTGCAAGTCTGTTTTCTTTCACACGGTCGTTTACACTGTTTGCTGCAACTAAGTCTGTGAGCAAATCATGCAATGTCCATGTTGATGTTCTCTTGATTCTTTGCTTATGTGAAAGTGCAATAATTCAGATGGAGAAAAAAGCCAATAATCATGATTACTGGGATTATATTTTTGAGCAAATTAACAATGATAAATAGTTTAACCATTATCATGAAGTCCAAACGTATAACTTGTGATGGTTTCCCAAAAAGAACGAGCTTATGGTGCGATACGCAGCGCAATGGCCAAAGACCATCTGACATCCAGCATCCATGTTACGTGTGGGTACACAGACCAAAAGTTAAAAAGTAACACATGGGGGAATGGGAGAATGTGTCCTGTGTCAGTTTTATGAAGCATAAATACAATGTATACAATGGTGTATTGTTATTTACAGCAGTTGTTACATTCACAACCTTTTTGACACCTATAGTACTTTGCCTACCTTGAATTTTCAAGATACAGAAGTTGTTGCACTTTTTCTACTCACAACAGGCACTTTACTTGGCACCTTTTTGCAGCATTCTATAAGCTTCCTCGACACATTTAATCCCTAATGGCAGCATGACACTTAAGCTGGTGTACAAGTCATTTCCTGATCTCTCTCTCTCTCCCTTTCCTGCTAAACATATGTTGGCACCCCCCACCTGGAGCAGTCCTTCAACAGTTATATGACCCATTTTACATTTCTGTAATCACTCTGACTGATGTTGAATAGACCTCTGACCGTCCACCCCTCACCTGTGGATGTGATTAATTGTGTTTTATAACGCCCAGGAGGCCAGCGGTGCTGCCGGAGAATTCAATGAACTTGTTTGAGTCTACGACCCTCCCGCTGTCACGGGTTTGCTACGGTGCGGGAACACGGAGCAAGGAACGAGGAGACCAAGAGTATAGAAACCAAGGAATTTAATAATCTTCACGGGGAATCACACGTAGCACTGTAGACACAAACAATACCGGACGCTGGAGCACACACAGGGAACACTATTTATACACACAGGAGGAGGGGATAACAAGACACACCTGGGAGCAATGAAACATAATGGGAAACACCTGGGACAAATTAAACATGGGAAAGGGAGGAGCTGGGACTGGAGTGAGGTTTGGGGCTGGGGCCGACACTGGAGCGAGCTCTGGGGCTGGCACATTATCGTCCTTCGGGCTTGCCACACTAACGTCCTTCGGGCTTGCCACATTAACTGCCGGCTGACTTGACTCGGGAACTGCAGGCGGAGCGGTTCCGGATCGGGATCGGAGACTCTCCAGACACTGGATGACTGTCTCCTTCCAGTCGAGGTCGGTGGTGTCTGGGAGCTCCGTGGGATGATGGAATGTCATTCCGATCCGGAACAGCGTTGCGAGGGTTTCCCCCTCGAGGGAGCTGGTGAGGGCGAGCGGCACGAACGCCCTTGCAAAGACGGTGGGGTCTGGGCTCGCCTGAGCCAACGCGATAAACATTAATCGTTCCTCCATTTGGGGACGTGGAGGAACGCACGGGTAAAACGACAAAGCAAAAACTTTCAAAAACCGGAAATCAAAACGGGGAGAGGGGGTGCCGCTTACTTTTTGGTCCGGTATTCTGTCACGGGTTTGCTATGGTGCGGGAACACGGAGCAAGGAACGAGGAGACCAAGAGTATAGAAACCAAGGAATTTAATAATCTTCACGGGGAATCACACGTAGCACTGTAGACACAAACAATACCGGACGCTGGAGCACACACAGGGAACACTATTTATACACACAGGAGGAGGGGATGACGAGACACACCTGGGAGCAATGAAACATCATGGGAAACACCTGGGACAAATTAAACATGGGAAAGGAAGGTACATGAGGAAAACAACCACAAAACACGGAACAGAGTCTGACACCCGCATCATTATCTGATTTTTATAACAGTGCTTTAAAAACACAGATGTAAGCATATGGTGTGTGTATTCAGATTGGATTATGTGTCTTCCAGTTCAGTTGACAGCTGCCACAGCATACACTTATGAATTCATTCATTCATTCATTCATTCATTCGTGTATTTATTTATTTGTTTGTTTGTTTATTATTAATACTTTGTACAAAGGAAACACAACTACTAAAAAAAAAAAAAAAAACTGGTATAATACTAGATTGAAATTTCCCTTTTTAACCCTCTGGTGCTATTCAGTAATTTTTGATACAAAAAAAAAAGTTCTTTTTTTTTTTTTCAGATTTTTTTGCCACAGACTGGTAAAAAACTTTAAGCAGGTTTTGGTGCTTGCTATGTGAACACCAAAACAAACCAACAAAAAACATTGGAACCGAATGGGAAACGGATTTCATCTAGTCTAGTTTCTAAACATTTTTTGCTCATTCTTTGAGATACCAGCCTCAAATTTGGAACACAATGCATTAACCGACTAAGGAATGAATATAACTTAAGCTGCATTCACAGCATGTTGTAATTACCGTAATTTAAAGATGACAACACCTGACATTCCAGTTGGTGCTGTTCACGTCTTCGGACTCGAAATTCTGTTTCTATGGTGACACTATCAACGTTTAAATAGAATCTGAATCTGCAACGGTCAGGTGATACAAGTCGTAGCTCTCAGAGAATTCCCAGTTTATCAGGTGTAATTACAAGTTTTACGAGGATGTGACCGCTTTTACATGTTGTACTCTCGTTAATACGGTTATTACGACATGGCGTAAACGCACCTATAGTCTCTTTTGAATTCTATTCAAATTGACAGCTTACAACTGTAGACAGAGGTTAAGTTGTATTTATTCTAACTTAACATTCATTTAGGTAGGGAAATCTGAATAGTGCAGTTATGGTAAGGGAATGTAATTCCATCACATAGACCTGTAATTAATTTAACATGGTGCCCAGAAATGAAATCATCTGGCTGCAGAGCAAATCGACAGGGTCAAACATGCCATATCAAGAGGCTGTTAACCCATACATCCATAACAATGCAAGTGTAAATATAAAAAATGAGTTACTAACTCAGTGCCCACCCCAACCGTACCCTCAAATTGAGTAATTATTTAACATGGGGGTATGATTAAAGGAACGAGAGATTTCATTTTACTGTGCAGAATGATTAGAGCTATTGAATCACTGTTCAATTTAATTAAATTGCCTTTGTGATTCAATTTTGCTGTGGGTGTAAGGGAGATGGTCTGGCCATTAAAATATGTGATTGATTGATGAATTTTAATCTTGACTATGGTCAGGTCGACAGAGAGAGAGAGCGAGCGAGAGGGAGGATAAGAAAAAGGGGATGATTGTTTTGTGCTTTATAACTTGGCAGATTAAATTATTTGTTCTGGTTTGTAATATTTTGATTCAGTGGGTAATTTATCTTTTGATTTAATGGACATCAAGACTTTGGCTGTGTTGCTACTACTATACAAAATTAGAGTTTGCATTTGAAGTGAATATTTTGCTTTAGTAAAACCATCGCTCTTCATTAACCTATTTGTTTCTGGATATGCATACATAAATACTGAGTGCTAAATAGTACATGTGGTGCTGTATATCACAGTAAATAATACCATCAAAAGCCTTTTTTTCAAGGTTTAATGCCATTTCAGCATTTTTAAGTCATGCAGTTATGGATGCAACATGCCACCATGTTTTCCTTCCCCTATGTAGGGCATTCATCCTGGTTTTCTTCTCGCCAAGGGACAGGAAAACATGACCTCTTTCATAAGTCTGACTCGCAAACTAATTAACCAAGCCCTCCTGATTGCTAATTTCCACAGTTCACCTCTGCAGAGATAGATGCCTCTCCACCCTCCATCCTGACATCCCTCTTCCTTGTGGTGTAAAGGGAAGAAAGCAGTGAAGGCGATAGAGGGGAGGGAGGGTGCTGGCCTTGGGCAGGACTTGTTCTGAACGCCATCTGCTTTCATTTGATTTTGTTCTCATTTGTCTTCTCTCCCTCTCTCTCTCTAACCTCTTAATCTTTGCATTTCCCTCTTTGCATAACAAGACCATATTTCTGCACCGTATAATGTATCTTTGAGTTAATACAAGGTCCCTTTGACCAATTAAATCTGTATTGGTTGGCTTTATTTTTGATGTTCTGCTTGATTTGATTTCAGTTTTAATTTTAATTACACTAGCCCTTGTTAACAAGGACGGGCTATTTGTGCAGGCCTTCGGAAGCTTTGGTCAAATTGAGGCAGAGGTTTCGGGGCTCAACTAGTTTTGTTTTGTTTTTTTCTCTGCTGACCTGGGTGGGCAACTTCAGATTTCTACTTCTCATCCTGCAAATATAATACATAGCCGTTTATGTAATATAGCAGCATATATGTAAAATCTATTTTCATATGTAAACAATTTTTCCAAGTTTTGTCAGCCAGTCTAAAACACTAACATTTACAATTTAACATTAACCCTGTAAAGCCTGACATACAGTATGAACTTATATATACTGTATATAAAAATCATTAAAAAGTTAGCATATGTGTTTGGTTCACATAGTGTAATATAGTGAGAATATGCTCATACTCAAAGACACACAAAAAAAAGAAATTGAGGTCTAAACTGAACAAAATATGCAATTTGGTGCAGATGCTGATAATTAAATGGCCAAAAAGTAAGATTAAATTTGATTTAAATTGTAACATAAAATGTATAGTAATATCAGTTGTCACTTAGTAAGATATTTAAATGCTTAGTTTTATGATCAAAGCTCTGATGTTTTTATTGTGCAGAACAGTGATGATTGAGAGATGTATAAACATACATACATACATACAACATACAAATAAACATTCAAATTTGAGTTTTAAATTAAGGTTAAGAAATGACCCATAGTGCATTCCTCCCCAAAGTAAACATTTCACCAAATAAACAATGGGTTTGGAAACGCACATCATTGTTTATACATTTACATATCACTATATATTTTTGACAGATTAGATTTATTGTAAAGGGCCACTTTAGATTTGCTCAGCAGCAAATGAGAGCAGGCTGCATTAAGTGGCCGAATGGTCTGTTCGACTCCCGCAGTCCATTGCAGCTTTGAAGTAATTCCCTTTTCACATGGCCATGCCCGCAGGCAAGGTTCTCACACACAGCCGAGCCAGACATTTTTGTTGGCATTTTCCATCCATTGCCATCCAGTTGTCGTGAGCGAGAGGGAAGGGCGCGTGGTGAGTGAGTGAAAGCAGAAGAGGAGGGCATGCAAGCGAAGGATGAAGTGATTGTTTAGCATGAAGGAGAGGCGGACTACATTCATCAGCTGCCACATAACCATAAAAGAGAGCTCAGAGTACTGACTCAGAGAGCTAGAGTCAGTGTGTGCAGGTGACAGGTTAAGCCTCTGTCTGTGCCACATGCTTGCATCTGTGTTAAGATTTAGACACAGTTTAGGTTCGGATAAGGACTGGACTATTTATGTATCTGTCTGATCTTTCTGCTAGTACAGGGTGCGCAAACCCTTAAGGGTGTGAGAGGGAACTGCAGGGATTTTGTGAGTTGATGTAAAGTTAATAATTAATTAAATCAATTCAATTAAATCACAATATAGCTTTTCACGATCGAATCAAATAAATAAGTACATTCAAATGTATACATTCACATAATTTTTCAAAAGAAGTTTACAGAATTTCACTGGTGTTCCACCAAAATAAAAGTTTGAGGGTTTGAACTTTTTAAAGAGTTTAAGACATAGATATTGGTAATTTGTAGTGTATAATAATAATAATAATAATAATAATAATAATTAAAACAGTAACATTTAAATTCCTTTTTATAATAATAATTTTATAATTATATAATTAATTTTATAGTAATAACTACTACTACTGCTACTACTATACTAAAGACTTTGAAATAGGGATTGGTTGGTTTCAGCAGCAACAATATGAGATGTTTTCATATGAGATCATACACTTTCACTGTTAAAATCGCCATATATGACAATATTTGCAATATAATTTAATTTGGCCAAGTTGTGCAGCCTTATATCAAAATAATTGCAATAATTTTAAAACAACCAAAACATTTACTGAAAAAGTTAATATTAATATTTTATTTGTTTACCTGCATATCATTTGACCAATAACGACCATCAGAGAACCGTGAATATGGGAATATGTTGTGAAATATTAACCTAAAATCTCAGGGGGTAAATATTCAAGTAAGTATTTTATGTCAGTTAAGTCCCATTGTGCTTGGGTCGAGTATAAGGTCTTTAATTCAATAACTTGATAAGGATATTGTTACTTATATCACGCAAAGAGATTAGCCAATCATGACAGAGGTCATTTACATATAAAGAACACAGCAAGGAATAGCCTGTTTGAATCAGAAACCTTTGCTATTCTAGCCACTGTGCTAAATAAAAACCTTGGATTGTTTTGGTTATTTTCTATGAGTTTGTGGATTTTCTATGAGATTGTCGACTTACAATAAAAAAAGCATGTGCTATGAAAGTGTAGAATATTTTTTGTTCTTTAAGGAAGTGCAGCTGATCTGTTTGTTCCATCAGAGTAACATTTATGGCACATGATTATATATGTGAATGATGTGCAAGCTGTCCACAGACACATTTGTTGGCATTGGTTCTAAATGTCAGCGGTCGAGTCACATGCATTTGACTGTCTCCTGCGGACCCCCACGGTTCTCAGCATGACTGTATCTTTCAGAACACTCTGAATGGAGCTCAGAGGAAAAATGAATGAGATAGAGTTGTTTTGTCGATAGAGAAGAGTCTCTTTTCCACCAATTTCCTGGCCAATTTCCTCCAGCTGCATTCTCCTCAGTCTCTGGAGTTGACAAGTATACTCTGAGGCATCTCCCTTGAAGCAGCTACAAAGTGCTATGCTTCATTTCACAATTCATCCTCATTGCTTCATAATTATTGTCCTCTTTAGGTTTTGGGCTACATTTCATTTATTTCCAGTAAGTCACAGATTATGATGCAAATGTTGTTTCGTTGAAAAGATATACAGGTAAAAATTAAATCATTACAAAATATGCAGCTCATTTCCTAAATTTTCTGATCAGACAGACACTCAGCTAGATGTACTAGAAATATCATTTGTTTGCAGGCGGAACTCTTGTTTTTGTAAATATCTGTACATAAAGTGTGCATGTGCATTTGGGTTAACACTGACAAACACATTGTCAGTGCATTAATGACATCATAAACCCTTAAAGAGACCTGCATATCTTTATGAATCATGTGACGAAATTGACGATTCTGTTAATTCAATATTCTATGAACCTTGCAGTATGTGTAAACATCTGCAGGTTTTTGGAGTTATTTGTATTTAACATTTTAGATATTGTCAATGCCTTAATATTGTACATTTAAGTGTCTGTTCAAACAAAACAATGTCAAGTCACCTTTATTTTTTATAGTGCTTTATACAAGAGATTGTTTCAAAGCAGCTTCACAATATTAAATGGGAAAGCAAAATAATCAATGATGGAAACTGCTATAAATCAACTGTAGAAAGACAATAGTGTCATTATTCAACTCAAGTCGGTTGTTTGGTCAGTGTTGGTTCAGTTCAGTTCAATAATTGTGTAAAGTTTATTATGAAACAAGCCCAATTAAGCAGCTCTGCTGAAGACATTAATGTTATTTAGGGATGCACCGAAATGAAAATTCTTGGCCGAAGCCGAAACCGAACAAAATTAAACATTGGGCCGAAGGCCGAATACCGAATGCCGAACACAGAGTTTTTTTCCCCATGTATTTTGTCTTTTTTTTTTTCACCATTGCATAAATTAAAAAGCCAAAATGTGCATTTTACTGTTTTGTCTTGCTTATCAAAGAAAAAAAAATCTATTACAAAACTTACTAATTGTTTAAGGCCATTTCACAATTTCAATCATCATACAGTAACCAGCAACAATCACCCCTTCTTCTTCGCATCGAAAACATGCGATGCAGTACTAAACAGTCTCTCGCTGTCGGTGCTTGTAATGATTTTTGCGTCTTTCTCCAACAGTTTAAATGCTTCCACACTGCTGACGTGTGTGCTGCATAATAAAGAGTGCGCGCCTCTCACTCTGCGCTGGTTGCTATTTGATCGCGTCATATCATTGTTCGGTAAAATTTATTCGGTCTTTTTGCTTATAATTTCGGCTGCATCCCTAGTGTTATTATCAAATCATATCGAGTTTTGTTCTCATCCGATAGTGTCAGTGCCGTCAAAAATACTAGAAACATGTACAGATTTTGTACACACGACTGAGGTGCCCTTGAGCAAGGCACCGAACCCCCAAATGCTCCCTGGGTGCCGCAGCATAAATGGCTGCCCACTTCTCCGGGTGTGTGTGTGTTCACTGCTGTGTGTGTGCACTTTGGATGGGTTAAATGCAGAGCACTAATTCCAAGTATGGATCACCATACTTGGCCACATGTCATGTCACTTTCACTTTCACTTTACAGAAACGAATGAGATAACATTATGATTGTTTAGGAGAATAATTTGTGTTCCAAATCTATCATTAGTTTGAACCAGTGTTGGAAAATCTCAGTTACTGTAAATGTCCTTTGGCGCATCATTATTGTCTACTTGGCACTGTGCTTATATTTGGCACTGTAATATATCCAGCTCTGAGTAAACAAATGATTAAGATTTGTTTGTCTTTATAATTGATAATTGGTCTGAAACCACTTTCAGAATAACCTAAGCTTGATTCACATGTGGGTTGCCTGCACATACATACCATCACACACATTTATTAGACTGCATCTCAAACAAGTGATTAGGGTTTTTGGTTTGTTTGCGGTAAGTATCGAGCCAGCATATCAGACTGTTCATGATAAATACCAAAACTTCAGCTAACAAATGTAAATGCCTCATAAACAGGGGGACAATAAGCATGAAGTAGAGGAGAATATGGCTGATTTGTAGGCAATGGGGTTTCTATTGTGTGAATCCATCAAGAAAATAAAAACAGTGTGAATGTTTACATATATAATCATAGCAACTGAGATGCAGTACCGCAGTCTGCAGTTTCGAGACTACATTTCTAGGTCCCTCGTTATTTGTAACAGTGCCACCTAACCAATTTTACTCCAATAGAGGATTCAAACCTGAAAAAAACAGGTGCAAAGACTACACCCATAAAAATTCTGCAGTGTTTGATTTCTATCACTTTTCCACCTTATTTTTAACATTTGAGCCAACTTTGAATGTGCAAGGCTTCTGGTGTCAGACACTTTACTGCACTTTATTATTATTCTACTACTTTACCTATAGCGGCCAGCTACTGAAAGGGTCTCACACATACACAGAAAATAGCTTACTTCCATGTTGAAAAATAAGGTCTTTCTTTCCATGAAAACTGGATATACAACCAAAATCATTTAAATGTAAATATTTAAAATACTTAATCATTCCAGAATGGTTCTAATGTGTACACTTTAGGTACTACTATGTGGTTCTAGGACTGCAGCATCATGATACTCAATTTGTGACTGATAATTTGAGTAGAGGTGGATCTTCTGTTACGCCAAGATGTACTGTTGCACTTATTTTGTAGTGGAACATGCAGTAAAATCTGATGATAAAATCTGCATTAGTTTAATTTATAATAACTTTTTTTTGTTTTGAATGAATTATTTATGGTAAAATAGAGTATGAGTTATACACTTATGAGATTACCAAAAAGGGTAATGAATGAACACACAAGGGGAAGTAGATGTGTAGAAGACGTGCTGTGTAATTCCGTGGCAATCTTTGAAGCTTTCTGCAGATTTTGTATGGGCAAGACGCACAGCAGAGTGGAGTGGCTCATCCAATCAAATTTCAAATGCGGAACCATCCATTTCATAAATATGTTTTTGTTTTTTATTCTGAGGCATCACCATCAGTGTCAAATCCCCTTTCATTTTTCGTCACACACAGATCATACATGTCAAGCTATGTGTATGTTTACATTTAGCCATTTTCCTGGACTCCTGCCTTGGATCACATTATGGCTTGGCAGAGCACAGCGCCAGTTTAACGTTATTATAGCAGACTGACTCGTATAAGCTGACACTGACTGATCATGTTGCACATAGCGTGGTCTCGCCCAATTCATCTGTTTTAAAACAAACTCCCTTATTTTTTTTCTGCCACCTCTGAGCCCAGACAGCATACTTATGCACTGATAAAGTGTGCTAAGCTAAGAGTTCCCCCATTCGTTAGCATTAGTTATTCCCCCTGGTCCGAAACCTGTTCAATATTTACACTAGAGAGGATAAACTGAGTATTTCTGCAGGGGATGTTGGCTACACTACAGTTGGCTAACGCATGCCACTGTCACACCAACCACGCATCTGGACCTGTTGCCTCCAGCGTTCTTCGCACTGAAATAACCCTCAGAATGGGATGCTTTGGTGGATAGATAATCTCAGTGGGGTAAATATTCATTTGGGTAGTTGAGCTGGTAGTTTGGGACGCAGGGAATGGAACTGAAACAAAAGATCTTCCACGCTGCCATTATTTAGAGTGCGGATGGGGCCGCTCTTTGCCTGAGTCTGCATTCATAAATCTCCTCTTGGCTCCATGAATGTAATCAGGTGCTTTGCAGAGGACACACACTGGCACAACACACTCCATCTCTCTTGTCAACAGCCTAGGCAACTATATGGAGGGGTGTGATGGCTAAACTTGTGCTTTTGGAATCAAAAAAGGGGGAAGATGCATAAAGCAGAAGCCTTTAGTTATCTTCGCACTCAGCCATTTTGAAACGCAGCAAAGCAGTGTTTTGCCATGCCATGTTTTGTAAAAGGAAGAGGACAGAGTTCAAAGAGTGGGCAACGAGAACAATTCGGCACAATTCGGTTTGTGCCGAATGGGTACGTGTGTGTTGATCTTTTGAACACACACAAATGTAGGCATAGACACTGCTTTAAGGATTGTCAGGGGCCCGAGCATGAAACATACCATCTGTCTAAACTACAGCACCACGGGTCTTTGACACCTCTTTATTCTGTTTCATCTTCACTCGCTGCATGTAGTTTTCCCTCTTTATCTCTCTCTCTCTCTCTCTCTCTCTCTCTCTCTCTCTGTCTTTCTTTCTCACTCTCATTCTTTCACTGGTATGCAACCTGGTCACAAATGCATTTGAAAGATTTACTTGTGATGTGCTGCTGTCTTTTGTTCATCTTTTGGCAGCATTTGTAAAGGTCATACACATCTATTTAATCTGAAACGTCTGCATTTGTAGTAAAAAAATAAATGGGAAAGTGAAAAGGAATGATTAGTGAATGTGCATTTGTGTGTGTGTGTGTGTGTGTTTTGTATTATTCTTAATTTCTGTATTTTTTTATAAAAAAGTAGCATTTGTGTTATGTGATATATATATATATATATATATATATATATATATAT